>NC_056730.1:954373496-954507417 GCF_019279795.1 Protopterus annectens
GTGTCCAGCATAGCAACTGAAGGTGGTATGATTGTTAGCCAGGTCCATGTAGGTATATCTGTGGAATGTGCCCTGGACTATTTCATGACAGTGTGTAAGTCTACACATATGATGACCAAGGGTGTCACACCTCACAAGGTGTCTGCTCCACCTTGTAGTAGCCACCTCCTCGTGTTGTACATTTTGTGTATGGCTGGGGTACACCACACTGGATGCTTGGCATTGGTACAGTGAACCACAGTTGGGTAAGTGAATGACTGGCTCATGCAGTCCTGTAGGTACTGGTAGATGGCAAATGTGATTGATGCAGTGGCTGCCGTACCATCGACCACTGGCTCAGGGTCCTTAAAGGAGACCACAGTACTGCGCAGTATTGTGTAGTCTGCCTGTGAGCAAGCAATGTGTATGGTAACTGGCAACACTCACAGCAACGGATGCCAAAAGCAGAAGCCAATGTCCAAATAACATAGATCAACTTCTGCATGACAATATGTGTTATCATACATGTATTGACATGTGTCTGCCAATTACAATTGGAAATGGCGGTAAGACTGGCCTAAAGTTCCCATGATGTACACAGTCTGGGGTGTTGTTCCGATAATAAAGTGGCAATACCTCCCAATCGTGACCTCTGGGTATGGTATGAAAGTGGTTGTTAACCTGCAACATTGGATGTATAGCATTGGTTTCTGGTGTCGGAAGACATGGTTCCTGTAGCACAACACAGTATGGGTAGTCAAGCACACATACACGATTGCTGAACACACAGCATCAGTGAAACCCACTGCTCACAAGGACACAGTCCGACAAGCTCTACACTTTACATATGCACAGTGGTGTCCATTGTAGGACCCAAAAATTGTGGAAAGAACCAAATTATGTCTTATTTCAATGCGTACCCGAAATCATTGTCGTCACAGGTACACATATGCACCACAAGCGTGTTTAATGTTGCTGATAGCTGTCCATGTAATGCAGCACAGATGCACAGAAATACCCAGGGTACTGGGTCCATAGAACTGCGTCCACATCACAGTCCCGCACACATGACGGATGTGTAATGGGTACTGTCAATTGTTGCAGTCAAGGGATTCTGGGTATGTAGACTCTGTGCTCGGTGTTGTTTCGCAGGCAATCCTTTCTCCGCCCGTGGGAGGATGTGTCGTATCACCTGCCTTACTCTCCGCTAATAATGCAAACCATACTCCGGAGAATGCTAAATGTAGGTGTGGAATGTGTACAGCCCTATACTAGTGTCCAGTAGGCAATT
Organism: Protopterus annectens; assembly: GCF_019279795.1. Classification (NCBI taxonomy): domain Eukaryota; kingdom Metazoa; phylum Chordata; order Ceratodontiformes; family Protopteridae; genus Protopterus; species Protopterus annectens. Next base: position 954,374,767 of record NC_056730.1, read on the forward strand.
GTCATGGATGGACACCCGTATGGCCAGGATGGCACCCACAACTGCAAACCGGGTAAATGACATAGCAGCGGGAAGGCATAACACAGGAAATACACATAGGGACTACAGTTGACATTCCACATACAAAGCAGGACCGTCGTGCCAACACCGGCGTACACAGCACTCAATCTGCCAGCAACAGACTGAGGAGCACCGCTACCGTACAGCGGAACAGATGTGCGACCTGTGGAACACATACTAATGGCACACACACAGCGTCAAGTAGGATATGTAAACTATGGCTTTCCCACCTATGAAGACAACATGGTTAAATGAATGCATAGGTAAGCAACATGTTCGGTGGTGTTATATTGGAAATATAGTGGCGGATATGTCCCATTGGGATGTCTGAGGTTTATATGAAGCAGTTGCTAACCAGCATCTTTGGATGTATGTAATTTGTTCACAGTACTAAATCAGCTGGTTATGTAGCACCATGTGGAATGGGTAGTCAAACAGACATCCGCGATTGGCAACATACACCAGCAGTGAAAAGCACTGGGCAGGTGGACACAGTCCAGCAACATCTAACTTGACATATGCACATCGGTGTCCATTGTAGGACCCAAAAATTCTGTTCAGAGAATGCCTGCTAGCTTCCTGCATTACTCATGTGATCTAATTGTCGTCACCACGTCACAGGTACACATATGCACGCAAGCGTGTTCAATGTTGATGATAGCTGTCCATGAACTGCAGCACACATGCATAGAAATACCCAGGGTATCGGGTCCATTCAGCTGCGTCCACATCACAGTCCAGCACACATGAAGGATGTGTAATGGGTACTGTGCACTGTTGCAGTCAAGGGAGTCTGGGTATGTAGAATCTGGCCTCGGTGTTGTTTAGCAGGCAATCCTTTGTCCGCCCGTGGGAGGGCGTGTCGCGTAACACATCGTCACTCTCCGCTATTAATGCACACCATACTCCGGGGAATGCAAAATGCAGGTGTGAAATGTGTACAGCCCTATACCAGTGTATAGTAGGCAATTCACATGGATGGACAAGCGTATGACTAAGATGGCACCCATAACTGCAAACCGGTGGAATTACACTGCCGTAGTAAGGCATTACACAAGTCATACACATAGGGACTACAGTTGACATTCCCCATACAACAAACACAGACAACCGGCTGATGAAGTCTAAAGCAAAGCGAGGTACTGTAGGGACCGTCAGTGACCAACCAGAGCACACCAAGAATTAAAGGCAGTCACCATAGTCTATTGGAGCCCGCCGTCTGCTTCATAAGCAGACTTATTCAGACTACATACAATGCAGTCCAACCTACTACATTTACAAGCATTAATTGGTCAGTACATTACATGTGCTAGGTACTAATTACATGCCTTAAAGGCAGACAAGCGAACAAACCTTACTTGGGTTACAGATCCCACACAGTGAGGACATCAGACATTGCTTGAAGGTACAGTCTTCATCGGAAAATATAAATATATGTACATATATGAAACATGAACCAACATAAAATGTTTTCCAAATGTCTGACTGTGTAAGATACATATATATGTCCTACGGATTGTGCCAATATATTAACAGAACTGCAGACACCTAGTAATATAAATGAACCATAATATATACACATAAACCGTATGATTATGACTACTGTAAAATAGACCAGCGAAATGTAAACATTCACAATGTGCTAATGTAAATATTCAGTTAGAAGGTTACTTAAATAAATCAACTCAGTCATCCATGTGTAAATACTAACACAAGGCCAGCGAGGTGCTTGCCCTCACATGTACTGGGATGTTGTTCCACAGCATAGTGAGTGTCTGGGTGATGAATCCGTCCCAACAACACGTTCGATTAATGACAGTGTCAAGGTGTCGTCAGCTGCCCTTGTGGTTCTGAGGATCTAACTTATTTCGTGAAGCATAGTCATCAGATCTGGGTTCGACTTAGCCGTGTATGCCAGGCACGGGTCACCTCTGGGCAAGTGGTATGCAACTGTATACAGCTGGAATTCTTTCAGTCGGTCAGTATAACACATATACCTGAGACCCTGCATCTGTTTGTCGAAGAACTGTTGGTGCCTTTCCAGCTGCTGCAGGTGTTGGGTCAGATACATTCTGAGCGGGCATTGTACCCAATCATAGGTCTATTGAGCGATGAGTACAAGGGGACAATGACCTCCCTGATCTAGATGTGAATCCCTTCATGATGATGTGGGCAATGTGGAAGGTCTACCTAACTATGTTAGCAACATGTGTGTCTACGAGCGGTTAACAACAACACATGTCCCCAAATCACTGGTAACCCCTCTGTGCTCAGTGGATTGCCACCTATATGGTAGCTCGGGGTAACCTTGTTCTTCCCGAAGGGTATGCCTATGCATTTCCTGGCATTTAGCTGTAGGACATGTCTCTGGTACCACTTATCCACATCTGTGAGGCACTCCTGAAGGATATCTGTGTCAGATGTGTGTCTGACTTTGGCACCGGTTTGCAGTCATCTGCAAACATTGTCACCATAACCCCCTGTGTATGCGTGTACATTGGAAGCGTAGATGCTGGAAATAGTGGACCCAGGACTGAGCCCCATGGGACACCACCTGTGACTGGCTGTGAGTATGACATGGCACCAGCAACTATGGCCATGTGTGTTCTGTGACTTAGCCCGTTTGCAACCCATATGGCGATGTATGGATTTACATTCAAGATGGCGGGTTTATCAATTATACCGGGGCGGGGTATTGTGTCGAAGGCCTCTGCCGGGTTGAGGTAGGCTGTATGGACTGCTTTACCCTCAGCAATGGCCTTGGTGACTGATTCTACAAAGTGAAACACGTGTAAAGGGCATGATCTGACTCTGACCAAGCTAAACTGGGTTGTATCCAAACTATCACGGGTCCCCTATGTCTTTATCTATGTGTCCCATTATGATCCATCTCCATGGCTTTGCAGATAAGGCTTGTCAAACTAATGGTATGGTAATAACCAGGGTCAGTGGAGGCACCATCTATGTGGAGTGTGACTACAGTCGCCCTGTGCTACTACTCAGATACGTATCCTGAGGTGAGGCTAAGATTAAACAGCTGTCCTAAGTGTGAGTTAGAGTTCCTGGAGTACACAGCTGGGACACCATGTGGAGCCATGGATGCTGTGTTGACTGCCTTGGGGCTGGATGTGGGTAATGCTGGACATACCCACGGCAGACGTGGCACGTTCCCGAGTCCGATGCCCAAGGGACCACACACATAGCCGGCCTTAGGCATAGGCCAAGTAGGTAGCCGTCTAGGGTGTTGCTCTACTCGGGGCACCTTTCCAGACTCTATTTGGTGTAGGTAGACCAGGAGGGGAGTAGCGGGTGATGTATCGGTGGCAACTTCTGCCTAGGTCACCACTTACCCTAAGGCCACTCTTCCCGTGGGTAATACAGCAGTACCCACACCCAGGCGGGTCATTGCTAGGGTCATTGCTAGTATGGCACATCATCTATGTAAGGAAACCATATATCCCCAGACATAATGGCACAGCATAATGCCTGTTCGCCGGCCAAAGGCAGACATCGTCACCAGCGGCGGTGCGGGCGTACTGCAGCGTGATGTCCGTTAACAATGCCGACATTGTCTCGCTTTGTGAAACAAACTCCACAGAGACATTCAATAATAGACAGCGACGGACAACCCGATGTCCTCGTGTCTGAGCTGTTCAACCTGTTACGCCATGTTAAATGTGTGTAGCACAGCGGAACCGGGCCAAACAAAGCAACGGACATGTCTGTGGCTCAGTGAAAGTCGTCACGCAATGTTAAACCCTTGTAATATTGCGACACAGGCCATACATACGGAGGGTTAGTAATGGAAATTGGTTATTTCGAGCAGACCGTGTGCAATTAGTATAACGACATCTACACCGGGTACACCGGCCAACCGGCGCACACGGTTACGAATAATTGGGGGGGGGGCGTGACATGGTACCATGGACACGGACAAAACGTGCCCATGTGACTCATCTAACATTCGTACAGGGTCAGGGCAGTCCCGTACAGTGGGCGGCCAAGACCAAACCCAAAGCACCACAGCAACACCCTGACAATCGAAGGCCTGTATGCGTATGGGATATAAGCAGCTGTCATCTGAACAGCCCTGCGGTGACGACATATGCATCCTGGGCCATGGCGAGGGAATTAGGAATGTCCAACAGGCACAACCCCACCTTTCCCAGCAGGAGAATGGATGCCTGTGGGGTGCGTGAGTGCGGGGGGGGGATATGTAAATGTACATAGGTACCATGGGTATGCATATTAATGACAACGAACAGCTAACGTGCACTGGTCACAGTAACCGTCAAACGTGAATGCAGTCACGTTTGAATTACGACTATTTTTATTTTATTTTTATTTTATTTTATTTTACATTTGTTGACCGGGCTAGTCTAGCTGGATATATGTCCATTTTCAGTAGAGGCCGGGAGAAAAGCTCCACACATAACATAATAATGACAGACAGACATATTATTAATAAAGACATACAATAAAATTAGAAATATAAATCAATTTTGTTAATAAAATCAACATACATTAAGGAACTCAAACAGTTTAATATCATACATAATGTTTGGTCAATTTCAAAGCATTTTATCTAGTACATAAAGGTTATGCAATAAGGCATTTGCCATATGGATAACAGTTGAAGCTCAGAAGGATACAGTAGTATAAGGGAATGTAAGATGAATAAAAGGGAAGAGGCAGGGGTTAGGAAAGAGAGAGGAAAAGAGGAAGACTATAGAACATATAGATGTGCGTATGCGTAAAGCGTCCATGCTGCAAAGACTGTTACATATATAAAGCTGTAAGTGCTTTCTGCACCGTCCGTCAACGGATCAGACATATGTTACGGAATAGTCACAAGTAGCATAAAACACGTAACCACACAGACACTGTAAACATATATAAGCGGACTACGGATATGCGTAATGCGGCGTGCGCGTAACCCACAATCCGGACATGCGAGTGTGCGTGTGCGTGTGTGATCCAGTGGAACCAGGGAAGGTTACGGATGTCTCCTCCACACGTTTACATTCATAATTGTCAAATATATGCTTAAATAGTACTTATTGATTCCATGCTTTGTTATCGTAATGCTACTATTATACACATTGATATACAATAACCTGATCAACACACTACATTCTAAGGTGCACTCTCAGCAATTATCAACTATGTGTCCGGATACTGATTGTATTTACCAATATTGTATATATATTAACACATTGTTGCCGTATTATTGTTTCCATGAAGTAAGGCATGCAACACTGATATGTATATGTCACGTTATAATCAAGACTTGGAGCACTGTCCACCTAACTATGAGCAGGTTTATTGATTATTTCGCTTTAAACCGACTCTGAAGGAAGTGTATAAGGGACGGCTAAGACATGCATTCCGTACTCGGATGATGCCCCATGTTAGTAGGTGAGAGAGGTCAGTATCCTTTCACTGTGGAGTCTATCGTATTTGACAGTGTCTGTTTTTGCCGATATATGTTCCATAATGTCGTTTATGAAGATGGGCAGGGCCTTAAGGTTTGCTGTATTTCCGCATACTGGCGCGTGGATATAGATAGGCCATGTAATACAAATGATGGGTAGTCAAGCAGACATCCACGACTGGGGAACATACAGCGGCAGTCAATACCACTGGCCAGATGGGGACAGTCAAACACGTTCTACACTTTACAAATGCACATCGGTGTCCATTGTAGGACTCCAAAAATTACGACGTCTGCTCCTTTATCCATCGAGATCAGCCAATCAGAGTACAAACCGTGACTACGGCACAGCTGAACATATGCACCACCAGCGTGTTTAAGGTTGATGATACCTGCCCATGACATGCAGGACATATGAACAGAGGTCCCCAGACTGCCGTGTCCATACATGTGCGTCCATATCCCAGTTCCGCACACATGAAGCATGTGTCATGCGTACCGTGGGGGGTTGCAGCCATGGTATCCTGGGTATGCAAAATGGGGCTCGGTGTTGTTTGGCAGATAATCCGTTGTCCGCCCGTGGGAGGGCTGCGGGTACAGGGCGTGCCTTAGTCCCCAGTAAGGATGCAAAGCATCCATAGGGTAATACTAAAGGCATGTGTGAAATGTGCTCAGCCCTACATCAGTGTCAGTAGGCATTTCCCAAGGATGGACAAGCGTCACGGACAAGATGGCACCCATAATAGCAAACCTGGTGGAATCACACAGCCGTAGTAGGGCATGACACAAGACATTAAGATGGAAACAACAGTAGATACACCCGGAACACATCCATCGTGCGGTGAGAACCCCAGAGTACACAGCAGCGCAGGTGGTATAAAGTAGGTGGGGATCACCGCTTCCACTCTGCGGAACATACCTGCGACCTGTGGAACACATATTAATGGCACACCAACAACGTCAACTAGGAAGGTCATACTATCGCTAAAATATGGCGTTCACACACATAAACGACATACTGTCATTAATAAATAGGTTCTACATGTACCGGCTGTGTTATACTGACAATACAGTGGCGGATAGTTCACAATGGTACCTGTGAGGATTATCTAAAGCAGTTGCCAACCTGCAGGACTACAGTAACACCCTATGGGTAAATTGTGGAAGGACACGGGTTACGTAGCACTACATAATATGGGTAGGCGGACAGACATCCGGGAATGGGGAACATACGGCGGCAGTCAAACCCACTGGCGAATGGACACAGTCCAACATGTTCTAAACTTTACATATGCACATCGGTGTCCATTGCAGGACCCAAAAATTACTCCTTAGGTAAGTGTAGGCAACATAGTGTGAACGGGAAGAGGTGACAGCCGTGACTACGGCACAGGTAGATATATGCACCACAAGCGTCTTCAAGGGTGATGACAGCCGTCCATGAAATGCAGGACATATGAATAGGACTCCCCAGGCTGCTGCGTCCATACACGTACGTTCACATCCCATTTCCGCACACATGAAGGGTGTGCAAGGGGTACTGTCGAGGGTTCCAGACATGGGATCGTGGGTATGCAAATATGGGTGTCGGTGTGGATTGGCAGATGATTCGTCGTCCTGCCCCGTGTGCGGGGCGTGGCCATAACATATCGTTACTCCGCAATACTAATACCGATCATCCACGGAAATGGAGAATGCAGCTGTGAAATGTTGACAGCCCGATACTAGTGTCAGTAGGCAGTTCCATGGATGGACAAGCGTCACGGCCAAGATGGCACCCATAGCTGCAAACCTGGGGGAATCCTACAGCTGTTGCAAGGCATAACCCAGGGAATACAGATACGGTCTACAGTACACACTCCCCATTCAAAGCAAGACCGCTGGGCAGATACCGGCGTACACAACACTCAATGTGCCAGCACATCTATGGGGATCCTGCGCTTCCATACAGTGGAACAGATGGGTTACCTGTGTAAAGATACCAATGGCACAATCTCGTCTGCTGGGAATGACATAGGATGGTCAAACTATGGCGTTGACACCAAAGAAAGACATCCTTCGGTGAATTAATAGGATTGATGTCAATACACCATGGCAAACACCCAATGAACAGGGAAGACTTGCTGGCACCCTATGGCCACAAACCATGTCACACATAGGTAGATGGAACAGTCAACATAAACATTTCGTCCACGACAGGTGCATATGGTATCCAAAGGTACTTCATAGACATGTATGCGCTATCACCCGTTGGCCCGTGAGACTTACACATAACATGGAAGTATCCAGGCTTTAAATATCCACCCTTACACTTCCATTTGTCACTTTCTATGCGAGCAATGGAGATGTAGCCACAGCATAGAAAGCAGAGACGTACTGCTAACGAAACACACACATGTCAACATCACAGAAAGCATACTATGAACACACTTATTACATGATATTGTACTATGAAACACAAACAAACCAGCAACCTGCAGCAAGAATAGTCCCGTAGTTCGACACAACACAAGTCTTCGTAACATTTAAAAAGTTCATTGTGACATGCAGCGTTTCCGTTGTTTCCACAACGTGTGCAGGAAAAATGCTATGTCTAAGAATGTTAACAATCAACAATGTGAGTCTTAACATGATTTTAAATATCACATTGTTGATTGTGAACACTGTAACAATTTGCTCATTCAGTTGTATTTTGAAAAGCAGCGGAAACACACACACACACGGAAGGGACGGGAGATGAACCTCGCCTATTTACATGAACTCAGTACAGTATGAAGCATTTACACAGCAGCTACCGAGTTAACTGGCGTGGCTGTCAGAGGCATACATGTAGGCTGCTGGCGCCACCCGCAAGACAATATTTGGAAATAGCCAAGGCATGTGTTGCGGGCGTCTAAAAGCATAATCAGTCGCAGAGGCAGCTGGAAACACACACACACAGAGACACACACACACGGAAGGGGCGGGGGCGAACCTCGCCTATCTACATGAACACACTACTGTATGAAGCATTTACAGAGCAGCTACCGAGTTTACTAAACAGGCGCTGTCACAGGCATACTTGTAGGCTGCTGGCGTCACCATAAGACAATAGTTGGCAATAGCCAAGGCATGTGTTGCGGGCGTCTAAAAGCATAATCAGTCGCAGAGGCAGCTGGAAACACACACACACAGAGACACACACACACGGAAGGGGCGGGGGCGAACCTCGACTATCTACATGAACACACTACTGTATGAAGCATTTACAGAGCAGCTACCGAGTTTACTAAACAGGCGCTGTCACAGGCATACTTGTAGGCTGCTGGCGTCACCCGCAAGACAATAGTTGGCAATAGCCAAGGCATGTGTTGCGGGCGTCTAAAATCATAATCAGTCGCAGAGGCAGCTGGAAACACACACACAGAGACACACACACACACGGAAGGGGCGGGGGCGAACCTCGACTATCTACATGAACACACTACTGTATGAAGCATTTACAGAGCAGCTACCGAGTTTACTAAACAGGCGCTGTCACAGGCATACTTGTAGGCTGCTGGCGTCACCCGCAAGACAATAGTTGGCAATAGCCAAGGCATGTGTTGCGGGCGTCTAAAATCATAATCAGTCGCAGAGGCAGCTGGAAACACACACACACAGAGACACACACACACGGAAGGGGCGGGGGCGAACCTCGACTATCTACATGAACACACTACTGTATGAAGCATTTACAGAGCAGCGCTACGAGTTTACTAAACAGGCGCTGTCACAGGCATACTTGTAGGCTGCTGGCGTCACCCGCAAGACAATAGTTGGCAATAGCCAAGGCATGTGTTGCGGGCGTCTAAAATCATAATCAGTCGCAGAGGCAGCTGGAAACACACACACACAGAGACACACACACACACGGAAGGGGCGGGGGCGAACCTACGACTATCTACATGAACACACTACTGTATGAAGCATTTACAGAGCAGCTACCGAGTTTACTAAACAGGCGCTGTCACAGGCATACTTGTAGGCTGCTGGCGTCACCATAAGACAATAGTTGGCAATAGCCAAGGCATGTGTTGCGGGCGTCTAAAATCATAATCAGTCGCAGAGGCAGCTGGAAACACACACACACAGAGACACACACACACACGGAAGGGGCGGGGGCGAACCTCGACTATCTACATGAACACACTACTGTATGAAGCATTTACAGAGCAGCTACCGAGTTTACTAAACAGGCGCTGTCACAGGCATACTTGTAGGCTGCTGGCGTCACCCGCAAGACAATAGTTGGGAATAGCGAAGGCATGTGTTGCGGGCGTCTAAAAGCATAATCAGTCGCAGAGGCAGCTGGAAACACACACACACACACACACACACACACACACACACACGGAAGGGGCGGGGGCGAACCTCGCCTATCTACATGAACATACTACAGTATGTAGCATTTACAGAGCAGCTACCGAGTTTACTGAGCAGGCGCTGTCAGGAGGCATACCCCTCGTGAGTGGTATGATTTGCAGAGGCAATGCGCCCGATCGGGAGTTCGGACAGAGTGCGCAGTCACGCAGTCTGTTACCGTCCCAAGGTCGCCGTACACTAAAGTGCTGCAGTCGGGAATAACAAGTAACTACTGATCAGTACATCACTGCATACTGGGCATGCTCAGACACTTAGACTCGGCACAGGGCAGACATGCATACACATGTTGCGACAGCATGGGTGGCGGAATGTGGACCGTCGTGTGTGTCCAGCCACACAACAGGAACCTGGCCATGCCACAGACGTGGCCATTGCGTAGGGGATACAGGCATGCACCCGGGGTATAACTACAGGCAGGGTAGCGGTGTGCACTGTGCTGTGTGTCTATCTACACAGCTGCCTACTGGGCATGCTCAGTCACTTAGTGTCGGCACAGATCAGACATGCATACACATGGTGCGACGGCATGGGTGGCGGAATGCGGACCGTCCTGTGTGTCCGCCACACAACAGCACCCCGGCCATGCCACAGCCGTGGCTGTTGCTGCGCGCAATATCTAGGTGCAATTAACCATGTGTAGGACTGGCCTACAGTTTGTTGCATGCTACAGACAACCCTCCCAAACACAGGATACCTTCACAGATGTCCTGAGGACACTGGTGAGTGGGCATGCTCTCACAACAGCACCGTATTGGGTGACATGAACCACCCATACATAGCCTGGGAACATTACCCATGGCACAACACAGTCGCCAGCAGTCCCAGGTGTTCACACACCTGGCCACTGTTAAACAGCCATGCACCATACATACTAGGGGGGGATGTCTGACAGTTCTGCCCATCACACATGGTGAGGATATGCCCCACACAGGATGTACAGCCCTCAATGGTGATGCAAGACCGTATAGTGGATCCACTGGTCATCCACTCACTGTAACCAACACCAGCATGGGGGACCTCAGTGATGACCTCTCCACAGAAAACCACACACATCATACGACCGGTGTGGTACCCTACAAGTCCTCCATGCCAGTGTTGAACAGAGGCCAGACCTGCAAACGCCCTAGCGAATGCCTTCCCGACCACCCACATGCATGTCTGCAACAGGCAAACATGATGACATCAGGCCCTTGTCCACCACAGGTAGGCACATGGTGTGGTGGACTGCAGCCACTGACTACCTGTACATCAACAGTTGGAGCTACTACATGGCAGAGCAATGACAGTACCAGGGAAACCATCACCCATTCATACCGGCGTTACCATACGGCCCCACATACCATCATCCAGGTCCGCTTGTGGGAGTGGTACTGCAGAGGGCACATGAGACAACCACAGGGCCTTCCCTAACTGTGGTAAGGACATGGTTGGGGGCACACAGACTTGCCTGGAAATGGTCCAGAATGGTACAACAGTCACTGCACCCACAGACATTGTCTGCAAACCACAGGACATGTTCCATGCATACATCGCCAACAGGGAACATATCCATCCCACCAGAGTGTATCCTCCCAAAGATGACATATGGCCTGGGTGATCCCATATCTCTATGGCGGTTGACCGTCAGCAATGGGCACCGATGGTGTCCCTGGCTGTGTGCTATCCATCCTCATTGAGGCCCTCGGCCCACACATGCGACCACTGTGTCATGTTAGCCTTACTATGGGCTATGTCCCCAATGGATGCCATATGGCATCTGTGGTCCCACTATGCCAGGGTAGTGCTCCTATGGACTGTCAACAGCCACACCCTATCGCTTGACAAGTGTTGTCTGCAAAGCTGTGTGGAGGTCCATACAGGTGGCCATGGTTACAGATAGCGGTGTACAGCCAATGCGGAACATACCCACAACTACATAGTCAAGGGCAGATCCTGCCTCCCGAACCTGCTTTCGTCCAGTCTGGAGTGGTCACCAAGGCCATTGATGGGGATCGTGGGTTTGGACACAGTACGATGGGCTGGTGGGAGTGCTCAGACCACACTACACATGGGACCCATAGGAAGGCTCGCCAGCATACATGTGGGGACATATGTCACCCGATGCTTCTCAGACAGGTTGGAGGTCACACCACACAGGGTTGGTGCTCAAGGTGCCTTGTCACACTCATATCTGGACCCAGTGGAGGCCCACAGGGCTCACTCCTGTGCCCCCTGCCATATGGCATCCGACCTTACAATGTGCATGCAATCATAGGGGGATTGTAGCAGACAAGGTATGCAGATGACTACGCACCGGCCAACATACCCAACACCCCATGTTACACGGACATCCACCTAGGGCGTCATAGACAAGGATGACTGGTGCCAGAGCCATGGCCTGCTACTAAATGCCAGAGAAGGTGCAGCCCTACCCAGTGTGAAGGACATGTTCGTCCCAATGTCACATGTAGGTGGTACGCCATTAAAGATGGTGGACGTGTTCAGGGAAATGGCTACCACACCTGTCGGCAACCTCTGTCAACACACACAATGGCAATGTGGGTGTGAAGACATTCCATTGTGGCCTCCTGGTCTGGATGGAATGGCAACCACATCAGGGGTGTTCATTGTACCCCTGTACACATCACACACCAGAGCAATGACTGCATACAATGGCACATGTGGCCTGTAGCTAACCTGACGCCTGCAGCACTTTCGGAAGGACATAAGCGTTCCACAAGGCGGGGATGGCGGTGCTAGGACATGTGTCACAAGCTGCGGCCAAGGGGACACCGGCTGTGGATCTTCACAGCACAGCTGCTCCGTGGTGATCTGTGCCTGACATACCGCGGCCATGTCTGACCTGGGTGACATGGGCACATTCCACCTCCCAGGCTCCATGCAAACATGGGCACAGAAGCGACTGTCAGACACCTCAACACAAAGATGAGTGGGATGTGCTGGGGAACAGGGTTAGCGGCCAGACACCCCTACAACACGGGAGGAGTGCCAGGCCATGTGAAGGAAAGGCCCTGACTGCCTTTGTCCAGGACTGCTAATGACATGTGGATGTGTGATGATAGTTATCGCCAGCCAACGTCTGTGTGTCACTGCTAGACCAGGGTCTGGGGACTGATGGATATGGCATCCCCATCCTGAGGGGTGTTAGACGCCACACACAGTCATGCTAGGTCCACACATGTCGTAGGGCACATATCCTGTTACGTTCATGTGCGCCTATGTACCTATGTAGGGGTCCATGTCGGATGCGGGTAACTGTGCTATGCTGATGTTGCCAGACATGCCTGTGGGTACCCCATGACTACCGTGGGGAACTAATTACAGTGCTCCCAGTAGGCGCGTGCAAGTACACCATCAGTATCATACGGGTTAACTGCACCGACATGGTGCTACACATGTAACCACCACACATACTGTGTACACATATCAATGAATGCTGCACCTGTCCTGCATGGTATGTCTGCTGCATGATGTCCGTGCACAACCCACATCACATACATACCTGTCACCAGCCATACACACACACCACAACATACACATCACGTGGTATGCGGACACAGGTATCACATACACCTCTCACTATCGTGTCCACCCTGTGCATCAGAATATGTTAGCTTAACCGTGCAGTGATGGTGTAGCTCACAGTTATCGCGGCAGAGACTTCATCATATGCACAGGGTGATATGTGTGCCACAGGCATGGGCTGTACCAATGGATGACATCATGTGTGTGTGTAAGGGCCAGTGCATTGAGTGGGCATGACTATGTAGATTGCATGTGGGTGTGGTGGAGCCCTACAGTTGTGTCTGCTGTGTGTGGGTGTGTGTGTACACAGTTCAGTCATCTGTGATGCCTACGGGGTATGCTTGGCAGCCCCTGACTGTACAGTGCAGGTGTTACGGCTCACTGTGTCTGCCGGCGACCTGACCAGCGCCTGCCTGGGGTCGCCGGCACGACCGGGTGGAGGTGCGGACTGTCCACTCTCCGATGTCACATGTCCGCTGGAAGCGTGCCCACGGCGGGGCCGTCCAGGGCCACGTCCACGTGGCCTGCTCTGTCCTGGTGTGGATGGTGTAGTAGCAGCTGCACTGCTGCTGCTACCAGCACTGTCTGGGTGGGCATGGGAGGTGGCACGCACGCTGACCTGCAGCAGGTGGTGTTGCTGGCACCGCCCACGTGCCCTATGCCTCACCTAACTGGTGTTCCTGCACGGACTGCGCCGCGCTCAAGGATGGCCATGCCTCGGTCGAGGATACCAGCCATGTCACCCAATCTCCTATCCAGAACATCGGCAAGATGCTGTTGTGCATTCGCCAATGCCTGGATGTTGTCATTCAGGTGCGGATTGCGGACCTCTGCAGCCTCTGCCCTTCCTGGTTCTGCCGTTCGACACGTGCCTGCGCCGCCATTACAGTCTGGAACATGCGTCTGGTTATACCAGCTGCTGCACCTGTACGGCAGGTGTATGTCTAGTGGTGCTCCCCTACGAGCAGCACCTGCCACATGCCTGCGTGGCACTGCACCAGTCCTTACACTGGCAACATCGTGTGTACCCACACCTTCTGCAGCCACCACACATTCCTGCTCGGGGACAACAGACGCTGACTGACCGTCATCTATGGTCCACGGTGTTGGGGTATGTGTCGGCATCTGAACCGTGTGCGGGGATGAAAGGGACGTATGTGTGATGTTCTCCACTGGCACAGTGTCTGCCTGTGGCGACCCTGCCTGTGCCTCATGCACATGGTCATCACCACTAGTATCTGTGGGGACACTAGCATCAGATTGACCGCGGGAGGGAACTCACCTACAGCACCTGTCAATACAAAGACATACCATCGGTTATAATACAGACACACACACACACACACACACACACACACACACACACACACACACACACACACACACACACACACACACACACAGACAGCATGCATGTGATAATGCAGGTGGCATGCAGCATTCACACAACACAGACCAGTGAATGCAGACCAGACATTCATAGTGGCAGTATGTACACTGCCCTGGTGGGGACAGTACAACAGGCAGGTGTCATTTAGTAGGCATGCAGTACACACATTCATGGTAGTTTGCATGCATCAGCGTGATACACCGTGTGGCTGCGGGCGAGTTGAGAGTACACATGGCTGCCGACAGTATGTAATGTACACCGCAAACATGTGCGGTATCATGTGGACATGTGACAATGGTGACCCACCGCATGCACCACATCACAATGGCTGTCACGGTGCAGTGTTATGTGTACAGTCTACAGATACAATGTATGGGTAACAGTGATGTCTGTGCAGGTACGTTTGCTGTGAGCTGTGTGCATAGCTGTACAGTGTGTAGTGCGGGCTCTGTGCCACTGCACAGTAGCAGGACACAGCTATGCGTGACCTGGATGCATTACATTGCCATGTCTGTAAGTCAGTTCAGATGCTCAGCAGCACGTATATGGTGGACATTGGAGGCACCTGTAGTAGCTGTGGAGGCGTTCCATGTCACTGGTGTACTACATTGGATGTCCAGGGGTCCACTACAGTGATGAACCCACTATGTGTGTACAGGGTGCAGCGGTGAGTACCCACTGTGGATGTGCTGTGTGGCAACATGCCTGTAGGTATCAACCATGGCCTTGTCTGTCTGAGTCATTGACTATTGTGTGTGGTAGACATCGTGCACACGGCCCTGTGGTGGCCCATGTGACATACAACCATAGTAGTGTGAGGTGTCACATTCTGTGCGGATATGCTGACAGTGTGGATGTCTGCTATGTTGTGCATAGGTCATGTCATGGTGTGACAATGCTGCAGCCAGACATCCACGTGCATGGGACATGGCATGTGCCATGTCTAGCGTGTGCACCGATGCAGGGGCATGGGTCACATTGGTAACACCTGTGCTCTGGCCAGATCACAGCTCACTATGTGGTACTGTGTGCATACTGCACTGGCATACCAATGCATACTACACATGCAGCCATTGTGTAACACCTACACCATTGTATGCATAGCTGACTGCACGTAACACACCAATAGGTTGTGTGGTGTCATAGCACTCTACGCGGGTGTATCTACTGTACATGGGTGTTGTGTGTGTCGGGTGGTGCGAGCTGTATACCGTGACTGGGGCACACACAGGTGAGCATGTCATGCCTAGACACATGGGGAATATCAATACAGCAGAACATGCCTTTGACTAGCAACAGACTTACCTGCAACAGACCCTTGTCCTTGCGACCGCCAGGCGATACCTGTAAAGGCATTGCACAAAGGTATACACATTAGCCATTACTATCTCCACAGTCAGCACTGTGCATCTCACATCATGCATGTGTGTGGTAGCATGTGCTATGCACATGTCTGCTAACACAACATAGCATACTATGGTTTGCATCTTGTGTGGCCATATACCTGGCATGTATTGCTATATCATGTGTTGTACTATGACACCCACGTCGCCTATCATACAAACATGCAACACTGACTTACCATGCGGCTCCAGGCTCATATCTCGGGAGACACCCACCTCCACGATGGGCGCTTAAGTGTTTCTGCGTGTTCTTCCGTGGGTGTCCCCAGACTGGCCAGGAGCTCCTCCGTGGCTGTGAGTGGGGGCTGGGTTGGTGGCCCACCACCTGTCCCACGTTGTTGCCTGGCGATTGCAGCGGCACGCTGTCTTGCATGCGGATCAGGTCTGTGCAGTGCCTGCGGATTTGTTGATAGCTGCGGTTGTTTACGCCCATGCGCTGTTCACCCTCCTGCACATCTCCTCCCACATCTCCTGCCGTTCCTGTGCCTGCTGTGGCACATGGCTAAATAAGGCGGCGTGGTTGCCATGGAGGTATGGAATGATCACCTCCACCTCCTGTCGGCTGAATGGTGGAAGGCGGGGCGTGGCATTATCTGGAAGACATAATGATGGTGGCAGGACACATTCACACTGCTGTGCTGGCATACTGTTGGAAATACATTGCTATGACATGTACGACATCTGCACAGTGATCTGTGAAGGGCATCGTGGCAGTGACACAGCCGATGTTCTGGCTTCACACCATTGAGCACTGGGTGTCACATCATATCTGTGTGCCACCCCATCACACTGTACCGCACCATGTAGATGTTAGCCTGCCATGGACATGTGTACCTGGCTGCACCTATGTCCATATCAGTTGGCGTAGGTCCCCGTGTGTCGTCTGGGGGACTGTGCACCTGGCCGCTGTGTATATGTCAGTACACATCACGTCTGTGTCCATTGTGACCGTCAGCAGCGGCACTGTACACATACACATGGACACCTGCACATGCATGTGTTGTGCCATGTACTTCCACACAGCACTGTGCGGGTGCTGGACAACTTGCCACAGCTCACCTGTGTTGCATATGTGATAGACATGGAGCAATGTGTAACCATGACACATTAGCAGGAAAGGCCATGCATAGCATGTACACACACACATTGTGCAGAGCATCACACAGCACCTGTAACATGACAGGGTGCATCGCCACATTACTGCTGTGTATGGTTGATAGTGAGAGTGCCTTTTGTCCATTGCACCATGTGGGACTGTGATAGCTCATGCAGCCTTGCTGGTCAGCTCTGCATGATATGGCAGGGTATGCCACATACATGGCACTGGGTGTGATCCACCTGGGGTTGGCGGTATTGGCAGGGTGGCTGTCCATTGCATATGTCATAGCTGTGTGAATATGGACATTCAACATGTTTATCACCATGGTGTGGGCACTGTCCTCGGCGAGGTATGCTGTACACTGCTTGTTGAGGGTGTGTCTGGTGCATGCAGGTATCACACATCCATGCATACACTGTAGCCCTGGCAGGTGCTATGTGCTGGGATATTGATCGACACAGTGCTGTATGTGGACACACACCACTATCCCATGCACATGGATGGCTGCCTGAACTGATGTGGGTAACACATATGTGTACATCCAGTGCCGCTGCCACCCACATGTCTGCTGCTGCACTACACACCGCCATCCCTCCCTCTGTGAATGTGGTGTTGGGCTCAGCAGAGGTATCCATGTATGGGGACAGGGATGTTCACATAGCAGGCCCACTGATGGTATCGTCGATCTGACCATACACATATGATGCACCCTCACACATACAACCCATTCATATTGTTGTTCACAGCGGTGACACAGCTATATTGCTATGCGGAGGCATTCACGAACATACATACACACAGGCATGCCGTCCATCTGTGTCATTGCCTGGACTATTGGTGTGGTTTGGCACCTAGCGTGTTTGACTGCAGGTGGCGCCAGACCTACTGTGCACATGTGTACATGGTAGGCCTGTTCTACGGTAGGCATCTGTGATGTGCTGTGCACATCTCATATCTGCACATTTGGTTGGTGTCCATCGGTCCACGGGCCAGTGGTGGGACATACAGGGATGTTGCTGAACATATATGCATGCGACCCTGTACAGCTGTGTCGCTAGCCTCTCAGATGCTCATGTGTCGTGGGCGTGAACACCGTACACACACATGTGGTTGTGGGCTGCCGTCCGTACCCATCTCCACCTGTGGGTTGCTATCATCCCACACACTCCTTGTACTGTATGTTCAGGCTATGCACCTATGTGGGGCTTGTGTGCATGCAATACGATACTATGTGCCTTTGCACCCATCACGAACAATGTCACACAGGTACACCGGCAGCCATACACATCGCAGCTTGTTGTCAGCCGTCACTTGTGGTACACACCTAACACATCTCCTGTGGGACATGGTAATTTGTATGGGCATGTCCAGTTGTCACATACCACAGCTACCCCTACATGCCGGCTATGCAGGACATGTGTGTGGACATCTACTGTGACATGTACACGAGCAATGCCCCCTACCTACATCACATGGTACTACCTGTGGAGTATGTGTGTCTGCATCCATGCTATGGCCATAGATGACAATTGTACATCAATATGTGCAACATACCTCATTGGGGTTGTCATGTGCACATGTTCCATGTGTCAATGCATTGTTTGTGTCTGTTGGGCGGTCATTGTTGTGCATGGTTTACATGGCTGACATAGCGTACTGTGTCTGATTCCAGGTACTTCATTCGGCTACCAGCATTGTACCTGGCAATACATTCCAGCCATCATGTAGCCAGCTTAGATGACAGTGGGAGGTGTTCCGCCATGTGCACATATGTCACACAGTGCGAGGGTGACTGACACACATTGTCAGGACTGGGTTCTGACTGCTGTGGCTGTGTGTACCGGTGTTGACAACCATGACTGCACCAGATGGTGTCTTCTGGATGTGTGACATTCACAACAAACACCTACATTCACATAGCAGCGCATCGTCCACGACAATGGACATTCCTGCATGAACACTGTATGCGGTATGTCTGTATGACCACTGCATATATCACTGGTGGCCACCAGCATGGCTGCCTACAACAGCAGTGTGTATCCTGTGCAAACATGGGTTACACCAGTCACAACACACCTGTGTCAGATGGCCCTGTAGTGGGTGACAGTGCAGTTCCATTCATCATGTAACAGTATACATCGTGCACCAGTATGTTGCAGACATGTGATCGGCTGTGCTAGTCGACATATGCACACATGGCACATCACCTGGTACACCGTGTCTGCCTTGCCACCTGCTATTGTGACCACCCTGTGATGACATTTTGCGGCCCACATGGACTTGGACATGTGATGGCTCAATGGTGAATTAACCCTCCAGGTGTGTGTCTAGCCAGGTGTCCAGTAGCCAGTGGTCTGCATGCAGGGATAGTCTACATTGGCCTACTCTGTCACTGGGACTGTTGACTATGGTCATACTGTTGTTATGCAGGCATGTGCTGTTTGTCCAGTCTGATAGTCGTGTTCAACCACACTACCGTGGCACACATGCCGTGTGGACATCTGCCTAAGGTGTGCAGCCCACATGTACATCTTCACATGCTATGCTGCCTGTGCAGTGGTGTCACATGTCTGTCTCCGGCAGGGCTGTCACAGGTAGGCACAGCATGCAGTGATGTGTGACAATGCTTACACCCTCCACTGTGCT
This sequence comes from Protopterus annectens, assembly GCF_019279795.1. NCBI lineage: Eukaryota > Metazoa > Chordata > Ceratodontiformes > Protopteridae > Protopterus > Protopterus annectens. The sequence goes on from NC_056730.1 coordinate 954,394,728, forward strand.
GTACACTAGCACTGCACACACAGTACAGCACACATGTCATTTATCTGCAGTGCCTGGGACCTGCCTCCATGCCCTACACGGCACACCTGCCAGTCCAGATTGTACACAGATCATACCTCCCAGGCACATACCTGGACTGCAACACACACGGGTGGGTGGTTCCCACACCACCGTGATTTACACACATACTGTATATTCCCATGACACATTGCATCATAGGTAGTCCATGTTCAGATACCCATGTTCGTGGCCGCTACGCACATTGTGACAGCGAACAGTGAATACACTGTACACCACAGGTTACATGCCGGTCGGGTTGGCATACTGTACATTGCACCTAGGACAGTTGCTACTGCTATGTATTGCCAGCAACCGCCCTTTCCTAGTATGGACTCCCATGTACCCACACATGCTTGGCCATGCAGTACGCATAGCTGGGTGACACATTACACGACACATACCATACCTACACTACCCTCAGCATGCACCAAACCTCCATGTGTCTGTGTGCTAGGCCTACACACCTCTCCCCTCTGTTTGCTGAACATCCATGCTTACCATCCCTGCTAGCCACACCCTAAACACACAACCATAGCAGCATGCATGGTACATACACACTACAGCCGGTATTACTGACATCCACTGACGGAGGTAGTTGATGGCATGGCACCCGTCACGATGGACAGTCTACGTGCCTATGCCAACACTGATCACAGTGCACTTCTGCTACATTTACACACTGGTAGGGACCATGCTATTCCACACTGAGACATGGTGGTACTGGCCTTTTCACAGGCGCCACAGTGGTATTCCTGTTCCATGCACACGTGCTGTATGGGCACATGTGCAGGCTGTTGCACGGTAGTTATGTTCACCTGTGTGTTGTGTGTCACTTGACAGTCATGGTGTGTCCTGATGGTGCATGACATACTCCACAGCTAGCTACCTACACATGACTGCCAGACATTGCAGTGTGGGCCCTCACGCAGTGTGGTGGTATGTCTCTGCTGTTTGACTACATCCACATTCAATGCAGCATACCACGGTCATGCAGGCATTGGCGACACAGATGTTGCTGTCATCGTGCCTGCCAATGGGGTACCTACCAACAATACACACTCTCACTCACTACAGGGTTCCAATCCTTGGCTGGACATTGTATTAACCCTGTGGACACATACATAGTACTGCCATGCACATGTTATGTCCGGGAACACAGTCCCAATGTCACCTCAAACCGCCGTGGTTGTTGTATCCCGCCAACCTGGCTGTTACATGTCTCTGCAGCAGCACCGTCAGTGACTGCTAGCCCATTCATGTCGTTGTGCACCCTGACCACCACACTACCACATCTATCACACTACACATGGACGGTACTGCCTTGCAGGTATGGGGCTGCATCTCTACACCCATGACTGGGCCATTCAGTATGGCACTGGGCCACATCTTGACATACATGCTTCACACACTCATTGACTACCTGCATGCCTTTCCTGGCACCCTTGTTGGGCTTCTGTGCGCCACAGCACACCACATCCCATGCTGGCCACCTGTCATATTATTGCATGGGTGGTTGGGGTGGTACAGAGGGTATCACATCAGACATGATCCGCTCTTTGCCCTTCAGCACCATTCCACTTTATGCTATTGCCAGTGTACACATCCAGCATCACATCGTACCCTATGTATCGGGATGTTCGCCATGTGCCTTCTGTACAGTTCACACAGTGGTGCAGGCATATCATGCTAACTACAACAAGTCAGGGGCGTGTGACATTGCACGGTCCTCAGACATGTGGCCCCTCATGCTCAGTATTTGCATACGTACACTACCTGCTGTCACACAGTACTGTACATGCCTACATATACCACTTCTACATACCTGGCAGCATTCTAGCTCATCCTACTCATGTTGCTGACACCCATACAGGTGTCAGTGTGGCAGATATATCATGTAGATATCATTGCATCAGTTACATCACACATAGTGCATACACATCACCTTTGCATACTGACAGTCATGCGGTGTGTATCACATGGATACTGTCCCTATACAGGCATATCACGTTGTACATGGTTGATGTACACACACATGGCCCACATGGTGCTGTGGTTGCCATATTACACCATGGCGTGGGTACACATGTGCAGGACCACGCATTTCTGGACCGTATGTCTGGCTGATACCTTGGGTGCCCTTGTACCAGTGCCATACACACATGTACCGCGGGCCGTGTTACAATAACACATGTGTGGTGTACCTTACACAATGGATACAACGTTACATGTCTCAGTATAGTCATGCTGTGCTCTCTACCCAGCTCAGACAGTTTACATATGCAAATGACAGTCATGTAACACATCTGTGCTCACCTGCATGCCACTAACACAGGGGTGTAATCTACTCTGCCATGGGCCATGTTCTCCGCAGTACTGATGCATGTAGTACTCCTACATGGCGTTTGCAGTGGGCAGGGTGGGAGGAGCAGTCCTGCATGTGTGCACACATGCCACATTGCTCAGCTCAGGCGTCTGTGTGACATCCACAGACTGGACACACACCATGCTGTGGGACATAGGTCCTGTGCACATCCCACAGGGGCACACTGTGTCACTAGTCATGTGATAGCTTCCTTGCTGGTAGGGTGACACAGACCCATGGTACCACCACAGCGGACGTACTGTATAGACATGACAGTTGACATCCAGTTCTGCCGTTCAGTGGACACTACCATGGGGGGGGGGTCAGTACTGTGTACATTGCACATGTGTTTACACACGGCCCTGCTGGACATCATTGTGGCACACATTGCACCTGCTATGGAACGTTTGGACATGGTCACTTGCTGTTCCCTCCATTTCGGGTACCTATTCTGCTACTACATTGTCCCATATGTGCAGGCCATACATATCTTGTGTATGTACATAACATTAGGCCATCGCTCCATCATGCATGCTATGCCTGTGATACTGTCTATGATTTGTGAACATATCCATCATGACAGCTTTGCATTACACATAATTGACATAGTCGCCCCTACTGCGTGGGATACGTGCACGTCGTGCGCACATTCCATATGACATCGATGGTATATGCCCATGCACATGTGTGCTGTGACACTATACATACATGTCCTATCCCCTGCTGTGGCACTTCATTGTTGGATATCCACTGCCAGCATCAGCGTGGGTGGTGGCATTGTTCTGTGTTTGCAACCCCTATGGCAGACCTGGGGTGCGGTTACCACCTGTGCCACTTTGCAAGGGACAGTCCCTCCTTGGGCAGTTGTGTCCTGACAAAATATATTACAAATGGCAAATGTCCTGAGATTGTAGGACATCACTATATGCCATTCTTATGTAAGAGTTGCATCACATACTTATTTATGTATGTACATTCCTAAATGTTACAAGACACACAATAAGCAACTTAACTGCTACAAGACTACACTTTTCTTTATGCAAAGAGTAGAGTTCTAACCTTTGTACTGACCATGGGTATGTGTCCACCTGTAACATCTGATGTGTGTCCCGAAGATTTCCCACTTTGGCCATTTGAAAGGTGGCAAGCCGAACCTGGGGTTATCGGGTGTGTACATGTTGTCCCACTGCTGTGCACCGTTGTCCACAGTCGTTGGTATGCTGCGGCGTTTTAGCATTACATATCAACCTTCGCCTCTCTCTGCCTGATGGACAGGTATCTTTACCTACACACACCGTTCACATACTGTACAGATTCGTCATACGTATCGTGCGTTACACACCAGTACATGTCGTGGGTTCGACATACCTTTCCGCCCTTTTGTTCTGAGTTCATCTCTATTCCCTTGTTTATCTTTTTCTAGTCGTATTAGTTCAGTATGAACATACGGTTTGCATATCAGGAGTCTTCCTTATATTAAATCGTCACCTGAGGCATGTGTGTTAATCAGGCCAATAGCTGTTCCTCGGTGTGTACTTATGCGCATATCGGCGGTGATCCCCTTCCTTTCGTTCGTTCTGGCGTCGGCACTAGCCCATGGTTCTTTCCTCGTGTGGCCGTTGGTTATTTGCAATACCTTCGTGAGGATGGTATGTATTGTATCATGTTTGTGTGACTGCATCCGCTATGTGTGGTGTCGGGCACATTTCGCTGTGGTGTTAGCCGTGGATTGTGTGTGTTGAGTATGGTATTGTGTTCGACATGTGGGTCCCGTGTCCTGGCGGCGTCTGTCGATGGCGTTGTGCATTCAGATGTGTTACATAGCTGTTATTTTCCTGTACATAGCGGATGCAAGGATGCATCAGCCGCTGCTAGTGTTTCCCAGGAGCTTGTTGTGGGTATGCAGCTGTCATTCACTGCCTGTATGTGTTTGCTACGGTTTTAGCTGTTATCCCTTTGATATGTGCAATGGGGTATATCTGCGGATGTGGGTGGCCAGTGCGGGTGTGAGTCTTGCATTTATACATACCAGATATGCTTGTGTGTGTGCTCCATCCCTGCTTGGGGAGCTGCGGGTTACCTGTCTGTTGTTCCGAGAATGTTTGTTTGGTTGATGTCGTCTGCTGTCGGTATCGCCTGCATGTGTGCTTCCTGCACGTATTCCTCCTTCACATCGGTTATATATCTGCGGATGTTCGTCCGTGCCTACTATCCATTGGCATTTTGTCGCTGATAGTTACGGTGAATGTGGTCCTATACTTGGGGCGGCCTGTATGCTACCGGTAGCCTCCTATTCATGTGCCGCTTGCTTACACACCGCGGTATTTACGGGACCGTAAGTGTTCACGATCGGTGCCGGGATAGCACATTCGTATTTTCGCCGTACATGCCTGATGCTGTGTAGCGTTGGCGACGGACCGTGTGGAGTCTACCTTATGGCCGCCATACCTACGGTCATGGTTTGTACATGCGTCCTTTGCATCTCCTGTTGGCTATGGCCCTGTGGTACACTTTGGGACATTTCCGCTTTGCATCGTTTTACGTCGCCACGTGCATAGCCACTGAGGAGATGTCAGTACTACTTTGTGGGTACTGCTGTACATACGCCTATGGTTCCTGTACTGTATGCCTACGCCTGTTATTACACTCCGCCTGTGACATGTCATCTACATACACAGTTTACACTGGCACACACATTACACACACACAGCGGAACAACCTCACCTCACACACACACATATTGCCGCCATGGCTGTCAACCTTCTATTTCCAGAGTGAGGAACACACACAGTAGTAATGTGAAACAAATGGGCATAATGTGGAACACATAGTAATGGCATAGTGACAACTTCAGCTAAGTAGGTCATAGGTTGATTATAATATGCTGATTTACTTACAGTGAAGAACCTTTACTGACTTACTATGAGTACATTCTATTTACCAGGATGTCATTTATATACATTCCTAACAATGGATGTTTGACAGACATTTTCAATGTGGAACTTGGAGGAACTGCGAGGAACATGAACTGTTTTACACCCCAAATGAGTGCGTTCCTCATAATGTCGTACACTTCACTGGTATGCTTTCGCTTTCGCACCGACGGTTGAACACAATACCTCGTTGGCGCATCGCGGTGGCGGCGTGTATCTCCGCACTCATATCCTATGGATATGACACGCTTTATATCTAGGGTTGCCACCTTTTCAAATACCCAAAGTGGGACATTTTCTGTAGAAGCGTCAGATTTTGCATGCAAACACATACCCACGGCCAGTACAAAGGACAGCAATTCACTTTTTGACAGAATACAATCCTGTAGCATTACAGTTGCTTATTCTGTTTATTATCATATTTAGATGTTTCTTCTACAAAATAACTGTTTTATGCAACTAATATAGAAATTATGGGAAATAGTTTTGTCCTACAATCTCAGGACATTTGCCATTTTCTCAGTCTTTTTGCAGGACGCAACTGCACAAAGGGGGACTGTCCCGCACGGCGTGGGACAGGTGGTAACCCTCCACATATCGCGCTACTGTACCGTGGACTGGTGACCATCCCGACATCCCGATATGTATTAATGCAGCTTAAGATATCCATGGCTGGCGTTACCTGCCCTGCCCACGCTCCTGGATGATCGGGTTGTCGGTCACTATGTTTACTATGTGGTGATTTCGCGTCTTACTTATCTGTGAACTTGCATCCCTGGGTTCCATATTACCCTGTTGTACTTTATATCTGTGTATGCGTACATATATTTCTACATGTGTACTGATATGTATTTCCGTATCTGTGTATGCACATGAGTACATATGTGGTCGACTTGCGGCGATAGTGGCAGCATCTGGCTCGCCGTGTGCTGTAGAACCGGCGTCGCGTTGAGGTGTTGGCGTTCCATGCTCTGCTGGCTATTGGGTGTGCAGTGTTTGGGCGGTGCCTTTGTTGGAGTCACACATCGTCCGCACATACGGTACACATTACGGGCGGACAAGTTTGTGTGGCGTCCATTTTACTGTGTGTGCAGGTCAGGAGGTGTCAGTCCATGGGGCCTACACTGTCACCGTATGTGCTACTCGTTACCTTTTTGCCAGTGCGTAGGCATATTGGAGTGCGCCTCTGTCTACCTACTGGGGCTGGCTCAGTGTGTCCATGGCGCTGAGCGCCCTGTGCCTGTGCTTGCCCTGGCAGTTGTGGCGGGCTTGGTGGCCCTCCGGCATTATGTCCCTGCAGCAGCTGTTTCCGCAGAATCATATTGTGTAGCATACAACATACTATGAATATGTGGGCACTTGTGCCTGGAGAGTACTGCAAGGCTCCACGGATGTATCCAAGCACGGAACCGTGATTTCAACATCGAACACACGCTCTATGATTATTCTCGTTTGTGCGTGTGCCTCATTATGGCGTTCTTGCATGTGTGTGTGTGCATTTCTGATGGGTGTCATCAACCACGGCTCCAGTGCGTAGCCAGCATCCCCACAAGGTGACCTTGTGTGATGTCCCCTGGCGAATACCTGATACAGCTGTGAGGCATGCCAGATATGGGAGTCGTGGTAGCTTCCAGGGCTGCCAGCACACACATCCATAATAATGCCCTGCGCATTGCACACGACCTGGCAATTGATGGAGGGTATCCCTTGCGGTTTATGTAAGCGTCTACCCTGCTCCCGGTGGTGACTTAATTTCTATGTGCGTACAGTCTATCGCACCCAGGACCTCCGGTATTGTGCCACACGGTGGAAGCGGCGCATATTGCTAGCCAACTCCTCCTGAGATGTGGGGAAATTTATGTGCTCATGGGCATGTGGTAACATGGCATCCAGGAACTGGTGTAGTACCCTGGATGCTGATGCCTGTGAGATGCCCATTATGTCCCGGTTGGCCTTTGAAAGGTACCTGTAGCCAGTATTCGCAAGCTCACACATACCTTTGTGTCCACTGGGATGGGCTCCCCTCTGTTGTCTCTTGTTCTCAGGCGGCCGGCACAGCTCCACTATTTGCTGTAGCGTGTCCCTGTCCACCCTGTAGCGCTCTACTATCTCCAGGTCTCGCAGCCCCTGGTAGGTCACCCTTGGTCTGAACACTCTCCTTCTCCTGTGAGGCCTCACGGTGGTTGTCGGCACCACCCTCCGCAACTCCGTCTGTCTCTGCCACATACCTATGCATCACGGCGGCACCCAGCATATACATATTAAAAGTTCCCGTCTGTTTACACCCTACGGTGCGGCGTTTGGGAAATCGCTGTGTGTTGTGTGCATTCACATTTAATACTGTTGTGCTGTATACCGGTGATGTCATTGGGTGTGTCTGTGCGGCCGTATCCACGGATTATTTCCGTGGTTTTACGCTTGCAACTGCAGCGGTACTGCCTGTAGTGTTACATTACAGTTGCCTGCATTGCCTTCGCCTGGCATCTTACATTACTGCATCCTGCAGGCACATGGCATATGATGCATTTTATCTGCAGCCGCAGTTATGCTACCTCTGTACTTGGCTGTGCTATTTCGGTTCTTTGCTCTTTGCATTTCTACTACATCCCCTACTATCTTTGCACTCATATGCCTCCCCTTTCCCGTTATGCAGGAGTCTGCATGCAGAGTTATCAGCTGCCGGCGTTTGCCCTTCCTGCATTGATTGGTGTTAATTGCTCATTACGGATCCATTTACACTGCTTCCGCATTTCCTGGTATTCTCCGCATTACCTTCCTATATCCGTGGTTGTTGCCGGTGAGGCCGTCACATGACTGGTTTAGGGAACGTAGTCATCCTCGTGCACATGCATTTATGCAGCGCATTCTGTACTCTCAGCGCATCTATTTCCTAACACGCCAGTCCTGATGCTGTGATGTGCATTGTACAGCCCAGATTTGCTGACCTCAATATCCTTCCTCCTACAGTGGCACACCCCTCTGTGGTTGACATGTATCTCGTGTAGGCCACTCCTCGGTGTAGTACCGCTACGCTGTTTGCTCCATCCTTACGCCGGCGCCGTTTTTGCGATTCACTATTATCTGCCTCATTTGCATGGAATTGACTACTAATACATGGTTACGGCGCGGACACCGCCACCACTCCTTGACAACCATTGCGCTGGGGTTGCAGCTTTACATACATACTATGGTGTGTGGTGGCTGTGCAGCTGATTTGTGTTCTACTGCTCTTTTAGGACATTGTCATATTATTTCATTGCTTTGCAACTTCTGTGCACATATCCGGGGTCTGCTGTTCTTTCTACATACGTGCCATTTATGTCATTTTTACATTTTGTGCATATTTTCTTTGGACATTCTCGGTGCCTTTCCACATTGGCATATTGCACCTATATGATACCTGACTTTGACAGCCTTCCGTTACTCCTCCGGTATGTTTGGGTAAATGTAAACCGTTTTTTGGTTTACATTGCCGTGCTATACGCTACGCCTGCGCCACTCCGTGGATCGCTATTTGCCCTCATTTGCATCGTGCAGTACCGCACACGTGTGTTTAGCATACCTACGCCGGGCGGGGCGGTCCGGCGCCGCCCGGTAGTGCCGCGTGGAATTCATTCATACCTGAATCGCTAAGCAGCCATATTTGGCGTTATAACGCCGACGCTATGCTGGCGCCTGGCGCAAGGTTCATGAATCCCGGGGCTGATCTCCACAGGAAAAAAAAAAAAAAAAAAAGGAAAGAAAGAAAACTCTCTCCATCGGCTAAAAAACTTAAAAAAATTATAAATCTAGTACAACATTCAAGATTATGCAGCCCCAGACTCATTTTTCTTTAAACACTATTCCCACAGACATGGAACACAAGCAAGAACAGACAGAGAATATATATATATATATATATATATATATATATATATATATATGTGTGTATCCATAGACTTAAAAAATAGTTTAGATAGAGTAAAAATGATAACATTTCCCATTTCTGACCATAATGCATTAACCTGTCAACTTATATTAAAAAAAAATTTAGAAATCCAGTAAGACGCATACCTGTGTATATAACTAATTTAAAAGATTTTTTTTTTACAAAAAGAAATTGGAATCTATCTAAATTGTAATAACACTCAAGATACTTCCAAGATATATATCTGGGATGCCTTCAAAGCATATATTTATGGCAGGAGTAAATCCTGGTATGTTTATAAGAAAAAAACAATGGGATAAATATCTGCTAGAACTACAAGAAAAATAGATAAATTACAACTAGATAATCAAAATACAAATCCAGATAAATTACAACAGATAAATGAACTAAAAAGTAAGCACTTAGACATTCTAAATCATAAAACAAAGATAAATTTAGAGAGAATGAAAATCATTAATCATTCAGTTAATCCAAAATATATGCATACGCTAGATATGAACAAAAATATATAATAAGTCTAATAATATTAAAAAATATTTTCACCTTTCCAAAATAGAAAAGTTTCAGAATTAGAAGATATATTAAAAGAGTTTAAGGATTATTTCACAAAAATAAATGAGGATAACAAGTTAATAGATTCAAATGAAAAAATAAAAAAATTCATAAGAAAATATATTAAGAAAAAATTAAATACTGATCAGATTAATACTACAGATAAACCTATTTCAATTTCTGAGTTAAAGTCACATATTAAAAAATTAAACTAAATAAAGCCCCCAGAAATGATGGTATTATCTCTTTTGTTGTGTCTTTCGGCTTATCCCGGTTAGGGGTCGCCACAGCGGAAGTCCGGTCTGCTAATGTTTGGTAGTGGATTTTTATGTGCAAAGTTACCAGCCCTGACGCACAACCTTCAATGAAGGAACGCCCATTCACACATGCCTCCACACAGAAGATGCTCTAGCTGAGAATCGAACGGGACAACGTCTTGCTGTGAGGCAACAACGCTACCGCAGCACCACTACCGTGGGACTAAATTATTGTATTATCTCTGAATTCTGTAAATTAATGACTAAAGAATCTCTGAATTTACTACTTGATGTTTTCAATATGGTAAAGAACTTAGAAGCAGTTCTCCGCTCCTGGGGTTTCTCTCTACTCACTCCAATATTAAAGGCAGATAAGGACCCAATAAAATGCTCATCTTATAGACCAATTTCATTGTTAAATGTAGATTATAAATTATTTATGGCTATCCATACAGACATATTAAAACAGTTTCTTCCCTCTTTAATAGATAATGATCAAACAGGTTTTATTTTGAATAGAAACGTATATGATAATATAAAGAAAATAACGTCACTAATTGATCTGGCCAATAAAATAAAGAAAATTTAACAATAGTAAGTCTTGATATTAACTGTGTCTTCGATTCTGTACACTGGAAGTACCTTTCATTAGTACTAGAAGAATGCAATATTTCTAACAAATTCATACAGCTCATTACCCTTTTATATATTAATTCACAAACATATATTAAAATAGGTCCATTTACATCAGACTCAATATAATTAACAAAAGGCACTAAACAAAGATGCCCTCTCTCGTCATTATTTATGTTAGTTATTGATCCATTTGCTAGTCTTATTAAAGGTGTGTCAAAGAATAAAGAGTTAATAGTCAAGATTCAGTTGTTTGCTGATGATATTCTTTTGATTGCAATAAATCAGTCACAACTCTTTTTACTCTAATAGAAGGCTTTCAAAGAAAATCAGGTCTCACTTTCAATGAAAGTAAGACAAAAATTCTGCCTATAAATTACGGTAAAATTGATATACAAGAAGTTTTTAAGAAATATATAGTAAAATAATGACAATTAAAGTATTTAGGAATAGTTATTGCAGAAAATATTAAAAAATAATAGACAATTACAAGTCTAGTCTAGAAAATATTGAAATCCTTATAAATGGAATAAATACATCTTTACTATGGATGAAAGAGTTGCTATTATCAAAATGATTATACTTCCAAAAATGTTATGTATAGTACAATCTCTTTCTTTACCTCCACCCAATACCATCATAAAGAAATTTAACTCTCTAATCCTAAAATTCATATGTTTTCCCAATAAACCAAGAATAGCACTAAATAATCATCTCAGAGACTGGTCAAATGGGGGTATTAGTTTATCAGACATTGAATTATATTCCATTGCTTCTGTCACCAATACAATAATTCTATGGTCAGATTCCTATTATACTGCTAAATAAAAATCTATTTTTGGACATTTGTAACTCAATCTACATTTTTGATACATCCTAATAAATGTTTATCTCCCATAACTCCATGTATTGGTTACTAAAAGAAGAATTTTAAATAACTCTAACCTTAAAACTAACTCAGACATAATTAATATAACAATAAAAACATTTAGAATATTTTTACTCAAGAATCCATTATATAAGGCATGCTTGTTCCTTGTTTTTCCAATAGCCTGCACAAAAAAAATAATATCATATCTTCTAATGAGATGGTTATGAAACATTTTAAAGAAAACAACTTAATATATTGGTCTCAATTGATGGATAAAGATAATGCTTTATCAGCCCTATATATTCTAGATAAGTTTAATTTGGAGAAAGAATATTGGTTATATGCTCAAAATTGTGTACAATATGTTGAAAAAAGAATCGAGATTATGCAGCCTACAGTTAAAAAATTTATCCCAAAGTTCATCGAATTTTTATCAATCTTTATACAGTGAAAAATAGAAAGTAACAATATATCATCTTAAACGCATAAAACAATAGGAATAGAGTTACAATATATTAAAGACTCATACTGGAACTATTATAACAGTATAACCAAAGAATTCCCCAGTGATGAAAATAAACAATTAATTTTAAAATCATCCAAATTAACAACATCTTCACTTAAATTGAAACTGTTCACATGGAACTATATACATAGATCATTTTATACACCACATAAAATAGAAATCATATCTAAAACCAGAACCATTTGTTGGAGATGTAAATCAGATGAGAAAGCTGATTGAGAACATCTATTTTATGAATGTGTTAAAATTAAAACATTTTGGGAAAAATTTAACAACTTTTTACAGGCTCTGTTCTCTGACAAATTTATATTGACCAAATCCTTGATTCTCTTCAATGCTCCTATACCTGATTGTGTTACAAAGGTGAAATATCCAGTTTTATGGAGCATATTGTCATTTGCAAGGAAAGAATTAGAAAAGTGACATTGTTCCCTCTTTTAAAGAATTCAGAAACATAGCTTCAAAAGTTAACCATTTGGAGATCATTGCAATAAGAACAAGAACCACAATAATCACTTCCTCATATAATTCAGGGAAAGGACTAACTGAACTTTTAAACAAACAATGCTTGGACCATGGTATCACTAGGAATATATATTTGTATTTGAGTATGTATAGACACCCTTTGTAAATAGTTGCTTTGTTAGTTAAACATAAGTTTTTTACCCTTTTTTCAGAAAATAAATTAATTTACATTCTACTCTGTTTGATAGTAACTTAACTTTTCAATTGTTATTGAGAATTTTATTGTTTATGCTTATTTTGAAACTTTAATAAAAATTATTGAGAATAAATATATATATATATATATATATATATATATATATATATATATATATATATATATACATTTTGCATGCAAAAAATCCACTGTGCAAGGATTTTCAACTAGAAACAGACTGTCTACCCTGCTTGGATTACTTTTTAATACTGGTACATAGGAGATTTGTTGGATGACCTAACAGGGAAGAGCTGCTGATGCCATGCACATCACTGCATGTAATGTCAGCCAGCTCCAACCCTACTCTCTAATGCCAGATTTAATGATCATCTGTCTTTCGATCACAATATGCCCCCATCACCTAGCAGTACCAAAATTTATTTATATTTTTGTATTTATCCTTTATTGACCTGATTAGTCCCACTAGTCTACTGGCTTCTTTTCAGGGGATACCCAAGGTGGTATTTATGCTACTAGAGGAAACTTGGCCAAGGCATAGGGGAACTTCCCCTACTGTTTTCAGTAGGTGCCAGGGAGAGTCTTTTGCACCCACCTGAACTACCACCAACTCAAACAGATACAATAGCATCTCATCTAAAGGATGAAACAGTCAGGAATACAACACACACCCTTGTGCTACACTGCAGTGCCAGTAATCCATCTTCCTGGTTTGGGAGTAGAAAACACAGCCTTCTGCTCATGAGACAAGTATGCTATCTGTTGTACCAGTGACACTTTCAGACTGAAGTCCTAGCCCTCATTCCTGGAATGAGATAGCTGAAAAAAAACAGTGATTCTCTTTCCCGCCCTACCATCCAAGACTCTTCCAGTGCTGCTAACTGATGACAGCCTTTGCATTAAGTAAAACTGTGATATGACAGGCACATGAGAACATTTATAACTCAAATTCAAAATAAATCACATATGATTTATAGTAATGAAAAGGGAGAATCAGAGAAGGAAAGGCAAAAATTAATTGGGGAGAGATGGTAAGGATACTTATGGATAATATCACATGGTGCACCCTATTTCAAAATGATGTCAAGATGAATAATTATGAAATATGTTTTGTAGGGAATGCAAATTTGGCATTTTTTTGTTTTGTATCTTTTAACTATGAAAATGTAAATGTATGAACTTAATTTATTTTCTTTGAAAGTATTATATAAAGCTAGCAATATCCTGAGTCACTGGGACCTTTGTTTATTATCTCAACTGAAGGATAGCACCTTTGGAGTGATACATTCCTCTCATGTTGTATTGCACTGCTTGTGCTAGAACATTAATCGTAGCACATTGGGTTGTCATAGAACCCACATCAAAAGTGCATGTGGTACCTGCTGAACTGTTTGCAGTGGTTTTGTACGAATATGGTGAACCTTGAAAAGTGCTGCAGTTAGGATTTGATTTTAAGAGATTCTGAAATATTTGGGTAAAAGAAAATCCTTTTCCTACTTTCACTATGCAATATAAGCACTCCTGTGAGAAAATTGTGCTTTTCATACTTAAGTTGACACATAGCCCATGCCTAATTTAGAATGTTTTCTTTTATTTGAAAATAATTAAATCTAACAATGGCAATCCTCGGTGATAAGAAGGATGCATAGCTGCTACATTCAATGTGTGTTGTGTGCTTTCTGCTTTTATATTACTAAAACAGAATGTGATTTGCTGCCATTCCAGATATTTACCTGTCACTGAAGCCATTTTTTACCTTTTTGTCTCCATATCTTCAAAGATTCAAATGCTGTTTACAAGATTTACTTTTTTGCTACTTGTTTATGTTTTCTTAAAATTATTTTAGACAGCGAGATTGCTTACTTGTCTTTGACGTTTATTGGTTGTCCGCTCAAAAGTTGAGAAGGAAGCTTGCAGTAACAGGAACTTATTGTTAGTCCATCTATTATGTTGACTAGTTCTTGTTTCCTGAAGTTTATGCATCTGTGCTGCAAGTGTCTGTTTTTTGATGATATCAATTAATGCATAGCTTTCAGTTCTTATACCAGTAGTAGTTGCAGTACCAGTACTAGCAGTTGTACTAGTAGTACTGGTACTAGTAATGGTAGTAGTACCAGTAACAGTAGCAGTAGTAGCACTAGTATTAGCAATAGTAACAGTAGCAATAGTAGTAGCATCAACAGTAGGAGTACCATTAATAGTACTAGTAGCAGTAACAGTAGTAGTAGCAGTACTAGTGGTAGTACTAACAGTAGTAGTAGTGGTGGTGGTAGTACTAGCAGTAATAGTAGTAGTAGTAGCAGTAGCGGTAGTAGCACTAGTAGCTCTTGTAGTGCAAATAGTAGCAGCAGTAGTAGTAGTAATAGCAGTAACAATACTACTATACATTAGCATTTATTCTAGGAACTCATTCTGAGTGTTGTTTATTAGAATTCTGGATATACTGAATGCAATGAATTAATCTGAACATTTTTTAAACCACATATGTCTGCAGTTGTAAATGGCCTTTGCTGTAATAATATTCCAGCTATGTTCAGGAACAAACCCAGAGTACAAATAAGGCTGGATGCAAGAAAAGGAAAAAGATGAAGCATCTGGTGCCCTACACTCTTTTCCCTCAGGGAAGAATTTGCAATTTCTGCTGCAGTGCCAGTACCTTGGGATGTTTGTATGGTCACCAGTGCAGGATTCCAAGAATAAAATCCTTAGGACTCATAGATGCTTTAGGTGGGAGAGAGCATGGTGATGTTCTTACTGTACTGCAGCACCACTGCACATGAAGTAGATGATTAAAGGAGACAAAAATGTGAGAGAAGTCATCAGGACCTCACCCCAGGTAGGGCTAGACCTGTACAGGTTGTGGTAAGGTGCTGAGTAATAAAAGGGCAGATGATAAAATTTAGTTTGGGAGGCATTTTAAGCATGCAGACATTTTAAAAATGTTTCGAAAGGTTTAGCTGGTATTCACCAAGTGCAAACTTTATGAGGAATCAGCTCGGAGAGCACAACTTGGTGAATATTAACTCCCAATTGCAATTTTCTATACAGGATCTCTACTACGCAGTGTTTAAGTGTGCATCAGAAGTATTTACTTTCTTTTGGGAAATTTCTCCCTTCTTCATGTTTGTGTGATTATGGATTTGATATGCATAAGTTCGGGGGGGGGGGTTAGTTCATAAATTTTTCTTTCTTTCTTTTTTTCTTTCTTTCTTTATTTCTTTCTTTCTTTATTTTTGTCTAGTTGATTTCCTGACCTGTTGTGCTTAGTGAGTTGGTTCTTCATGGAATGCTAACTTTTTTTTTTTTTTATTCTTTTTGTTCCCGCTTTTTTATTTATTTTTTGTTCCTGCTGTCTATTATCAGCCACCTCCTAATTAACTGCCCTTTTGTTTTACATCATCAGGGAGAGGGTTGAGTGGGAGGGTCCTAGACAGCTATTAGGGTGACTCTAGTTTTTTCTTTTTATGCCCTGGATCCCCTACACATGCTCGTCGAAGCATTGGAGAAGGGGTGTTTGACAAGCTGATTGTGGAGGATGATCCCTCACTTCCACAATGGGAGATCCTCCAAGCAGTCATACCCCTATCCTAAGCATGAGCTATGGTTCAGAAAAATCACATCACTCTGTGCTCCTGAATTTATGCAATGTTGCCCCCTCCACAAGGAAAGGCAAGTAGGACATGCTGCTTCACCTTTCCTTCTTCCTGGCTGGTTTCTCCAGTGCCAGGGCCACTAGCTGAACTCTGGTGATGTGGTTTACAGTCAGGGCTCTATCCTTCTGTGTCATGGAGCAAGGTAAAAGTGCTGGAAAAAGTGAACTGTCAATGTACATATATATATATATATATATATATATATATATGTGTGTGTGTGTGTGTGTGTGCGTGTGTGTGTGTGTGTGTGTGGAGAGCTGCTGTAATATCCGAGTGTCTCATTTACAAAGTTCTGTGTATCTTTTTCAGCTATGATCTTTACAAACCCCCATACCTCCTGTCAAGAATCCCATAATGGAAACATGGGATATGTTTTAATTTGATTCAGATAATGTTTGCACATCTATTTTCTGAGTGATTTATACAACATTTTAGGTGATCACTCACTAAACACTACCTTCTGCATCCCCCCACAGATCATGCACTAGGTTTTAAACTGCCCCTGTAACCTAGCAAATAGAAACATGTTTGGTGACATTGAACTGACATTGTTTAAAAATGTGTCACTGAAGCTCCAGACATTGACAGTACTAGTCAGCAAACAGCTTTTGATGACACACTAACAGCAGTGTTTAAAGACTTGAACTTAATAATGTGTGTGTGTGGGGGGGATTCATATCCTGAGTGCTTTACTTCATATTGTCATTACCAGGCCATTGGAAAACTTTAGTAAGTAGATTAAGTAGATGAAATGATTTTGCTGAAATGCAGGTTTACCTACTGTACATGTTGAACCCCAATCTAGATGTCCAACAAATAAAAAAATAATCAAACGCAGGGTGAATTTTCAGACTTAATCATATTCTGCTGATCCAGGTAGTGCATTTTTCAAAATGCCAGCTAATCTGACCTTCATAGCAGAATCATTTTCCTTCCTGTGTTTAGCACAAGTGTCTTAGAACTGATAGAGCTCGACACGATCTGGTGCTCTTTGTATTTATTTTTCAGCATTAGATCAGTTTCTTTGGTAAGATAGTGACTTTATAATCAACATTCAAGTGTTTAAATTTCTGCTGGGAGTCTAAAACGTTTATAGATAACAGAGAAAATCAACAGGATGAATATTAACACAACATCCATGCAGCTGGAAGTTACTGAGATGTTTCAGTAGCAGGATAAATTGCAATCAAATTATTTGATTATATTCTTTCTGAATGCTCGGGTAGGACAGCTTGATTTCATTGAATAACATTGCTAGATGATATTCTTTTGCAAAAATAAATGTGCTGGTCTTATTGTTATCACCATACCACACAATAAATACGAACATGCATCAATAAGTAACCACATTTCTTGTTCTCTTTCTGTTTTGACAAATTAGTAAATAATTTGGCTTTTGCCAAATTAGCCATTCTTTGTCTTAGCGTTATAGCCTTATGGCCTCATAAAAAGAACGTGACACATTTAATGCAGTTAAGCTTTAACCTCTTCCTAGTGTTCTATTTAAATCTTAAAAAAACAATAATCATGATATTATTGCATTATTAGTAAGAGATGTAACTGCAGTCAAATGTCCTTCAGAAAAAATATATTGCATTGTAAGCAGTATTTTTTCAGATATTATAATTAACTATTTGTATTTAAATCTGAGTAATAAGATAACCAACTTGTCCAGTTTATCTCTCTCAACATTGTTGCTTTAGTTGTTAGTATACATGGTTACCATGCTACTATACCCAACTACCATGCTATTCATATGGCATGTCTGTTTGGGAATTTCTTTGCTTTCAGCAGTACCATAGATTTTTAGACTAATACATCACAGCATATATAACAGAAGGATGCTGTGTTGGTTAGGAAATGCTTAGCAAACACTTTGAGCTTCTACTGTATTTTATTGCCGCAGTACTGTTCCTTCACCTGATATTTTTTTTCTTCATTAAATGATTTTCATTTGCAATGTTTTTTTTTTTTTTTTTTTGCTGAGGAATCTGACCAAAACTGTATATAACTGACAGTAAGATAAATAACAGCTGACTCTGCTACATTATGACATGCTTGTTAATGTCACATCTGCAGTTTCAGATTGAAATCCCCTTAGTCTGCCTCTCTTATTCCATTCAGTCTTGAAACTGTTTTGTACTAAAAGTCAGTTCCTACATGCTTCTAGACAGAAACATAAAAGGCTATATGTCAGTAGGTTAACTTAGTTTCCATCACTGTCAGGGATGAAGAAATGCAAGGCACAGGAGACTACTCTGCTATTGATGTTTGCAAACTGAAAAAGTTCCCCTATCAGCAGATTTATTCACCACTATTCCAGCTAGGAAGGTATTCATAAGAATAAAATAACTTTTTCTTACATAGTTATTTTTAGGAAATACCCATATAGCTAATGCCCGTCAATACATATAGCGAACAGTTCTTCACAAGCTCTGAAACTAATTTTTATAAAGGTGCCATCGGTAGTTACAAACTGGCATAGACTGGTTCATTTTCATTCATTTTTAACCCAGTAGGAGCAGCACTTAGGCAGAAGGTACTTTTTAAGGAGTGAGCCAGGACTGCTGTCTGAATTATGTAGAGTCACACACTATGCAGTTGGAGACTAAGGAAATCAAATCCAGAAATAAAGAAAAAAAACTTATTAACAGCTTAAAGGTTTAGTCTTTTGTAGTAAAAAGCCAGATTAATGAAAGCAGAAAACTAACCTTATTTTTTTCATTGACGCTTCATATTTTTTAAATATATCTATAAAATAAGAAATAGTTTTATTGTACACACTGTCCAGTTATGCATGTGACATGCTAGTTAATGAAATCTATTCCTTTCTTGTACTTTTTGTTTTAGCTGCAAGCGACATGTTATCCCATCGATTTTATGACACCTGAAGAGAAGGAGTGTGAAATGAATCAGTTTATTTGGCACTGCCTGCTGGTCTGGTTTTGTGTGCACTACAACATTCATCAACTGGAAGAAGTTCTGCTACAACTTCAGCAATGTAAAGAGGAACTTCATCAGCAAAACTGGTAGGATGCATCCCATAACAATGTTATAAATGAAATGCAAATGACCTTTCCATGTGGACATTAATGGAATTTAAGAAACCTAAGAAAGCTTGCAGCAGTTTCTCTGCCAGAAATGGAGAAGCATTTCATTTAAGTCCACTGATAAATGGCTCGCCCTGCAATCATGAAAGTGGTGGACTCACACTTCTATTTGTATTTACTGAGGTAGAGTTCTTGCCTATAACAGCTTAATTTGTGTGTTTTGCTTATTTTTAATATCTGGCAGCAATTAACTTTGACAAATAAAGCAATCTTTGTTGTCATATAACAGTAAATATATTATACCAGTTTTCTCCAAAGACAATTAAAAAGTGATTCATATTAGTGAAACATTTCAAAGAAAGTATTGAAAAAAGTATTCCAGTTGCAGGAAAAACAGACTTAGGGATGCCAGATTTTACTAAACTGTGTAGAAGCTTTAGATGAAGAGCACATAAGTACAACAAACAAAACTGATTGCCCTGAATAATCCACTTGTAATATAGTTTTAAACAGAAGAAATATGTTTAAATATTGGCAAACATAAAAAAGTGTCTGCATCTTTCAAACAAAGATGATCAATCCTAAACAAATGGATAGATGAACTACAAAAAAAAAAAAAATATCTTCAGATCCTCCAAAAAGAAATACACTGGCATTCACTGAGCACGGTGTTATGTTATCTATGTGTAGATTCTGGCAGTCTTCTTGTAAGTCTTCTTCTTCTTTTGGCTTTTCCCGGTTAGGGGTCGCCACAGCGGATCATCTGTCCGCTCATGATTGGCAGTGGAGTTTTACAGTGTCTTTTTGTAAGTAATTTGTGCAAAAAACCTTTTCCAAATCTCACCATAAAACATTTACATTTTAATGTTGTCTTCCTTGGAGAAGGTCAGTGACACAAGAAAACCATTATATTTAAGCTTGTCCATCTTACATGTTCTTTTTTCCTCTTCAGAACTTTTTTTCACCGTTGTGGTCATCTCCATGAAGACTAATGTTTGTTGTGCAGTAGCATTCTATGGAACTTTGGTGAATTCATGAGAAGTTGATATATATAAGGAATTGCTAGTAACACAAATTATTCCTTCAGGACAGAGATAAACCTTTTTTTACTCTAGACTGTTTCTTATTTTAGATAAGGACAAAAAACAAAGATCATTTCTAGACTTCTCAGCTCTGAGCAAGTTCATAAATGCAAGATCATTCAGGATGATGATTTTTTTAAAGCCTTTACTCTTTTTTTATAAAGAAAGCTCCTCAGATTTCATATAGCTTAATGTAATTTCAGTTTTTAACTCAACTCTGCCATATTGGCAGTACAGTTGTGCAGGGCAACACAGTGGTGCAGTGATTAGTGCTGTTGCTTTATAGCACTTGGTTCTCCAGTTTGTTTCTTTGGCTGGGGTGCCTTCTACATGGAATATGCATGCCTTCCTTGCATCTACTTCAGATTTCACCAGGTGTTCCAATCAGCTGTTTCATTTCAAAGACATGTGTAAATGAATTTTGATTGTTCAAACAACCTATAGGAGTTTCCTGCCTTGTGCCTGGCTAGACATTGGCTTGTCTGTGTCCTCGAACTGGATAAAGTGGGTAACTAGAGAATGAACAAATAAATCAGTAAATCAATCAATAGATGAATGAACTTGGCCATTTGGGCTAGCTATAACCCCATTTTGTTTCCCAGATGTTTAGCTATGGTGTTCACATACCTGAGAAAGTAAAACATAGTGTCTGTTATAGGAACAATTGTTTAAATGAAACAAAGACAAGGGAATTGTTGACACAGCACATAAGATAGATAGATATTAATATCATTCCAAACTTCAGAAATAATGATAATTTACAAAAAAAATATTCTTTGACCCCTTCACATGAATATAGTTAGTTACTAGAGGCAGTTACACATTTATTGCTTTTGAAAGTCTTTCCAGCTCAAGAAATGTAAACAAACATTCAGATAGTATAGACAAAATTATGTTAGCAACATACCATCACTGCAAAACAGTTTCTGAGAACCCTGGGATAAATCCTCTTGCACTTCCTTAATGTGTCTTGTGACCTTTCATAACAGGAAAGACACACTGATGTCTCAGAAATCTTTGTAACCAATCTACAAATCATCTGAATATGATGATTTCTGTTCCACAATACATAAATAAGTAAGTTTTATAGTGGCAGATACTGCAAATTAGTCCAGTGGAATGACATATTCTTTGGGTTATGCTTGAAGAGCACAGTTTAATAATCTGGATGTGCAGGGACAACTGGTCTGAATAAGGCATGCCATTTCACAGCAGCCTGAAAAATATAAAAGGAGTGTGCAGCATCCTGGCTGCCTTCCAAGTCAAATTTTAGGCATTACATGTTTAAATCAGTGCAGACAGCACCACAGTACATATGGTTCAGAAGGAGAACTTTCCAACTTTACAAGGAAACACATATTGGAATGAGTCTTGCATCACAACCTTTGGCTATTGGCCGCTCATATCATGGGTTTATAGAATAAATTCCTTTGAGCAGAAAGATAACTTTGGCACATAAATGGAATCTGGATCTGCACATATTTCAGCAAAATGCACATATTTGGGATCTCTCTGAAATGGGCCTATTTGCTACACTCCCTAAAATTCAATTCATTGTCTTTTTTTCCTCATGCCTCATTAGATACTCTAAATTACACCCTTTCTTTTTTCCATGCACTCACAGCTTAAAGTATGCCTTCCCTTTTTTCTATTAATTCAAAAGATACCACTCAAAACAGGACAAGGCCATTGCAACTTTGACAGCTCTGTTTTGGCCAAGACAATCATGGTATTTTCTCAGAATGAGTTTAATTTCTCTTTCACCATGGTTTATTACCTATACATGAATGTTTTCTGACTCAGCAACAAGGCAAGTTATGACTTTCCAACTTCAAAACTCTAAACCAATTAGCCTAGTGCTTAGAGTTTTGATTCCTAATAGAAAATACTTTTCTACACAAGTTTTAAATATTTTGAATGAAGTCACGAGATGTAGTACAAAACATTTTACACAAAAAACACAAGACATTTGTTTCTTGGCTTATGGCACACGGTCTGGATCCTTCACATTGTCTATGAAGATTACTATACTGTTTAGGTTATGTGTTTGGTTCATACTTTGCCTATTCATCTACCAAAGTTCATGCAAAGCAACCTCTAATTGTGCATAAATATTTTTAAATAAAGAAGCATAACCTTTTGTTAAGACTTTCCATAAATATGTTTCTTTGAGACCACCAAGATAACTTTTGTCTCCCATTAGGGATTTGAACTTTATATTGAGGGAATTAATTGTGTCTCCCTTTGAATTAACAGATTCAGTGAATTTAAAATGCCTCTCACAGAAAATACTTTTTTTTTCCCTTACCCCTGTTCCTGTTGACTACCTGATCATGTCAATGATCCAGACCAGTTGTTTTCCAACTGGGCAACAGTTAGTCATGCTATAGCTAATGCACAGGAACCCATTTGAGGATTTGTTTTTTTTTTTTTGCTATATGCCATGACTTTCTCCTGTATACTGCAGTAAGTGCCCTAGGAGATGGTGTGCAACAATGGAAATGATGGATGCCATTAACTTACATGTGTGATGTAACTCATCAAGCAGCTGTGCTTCATCTTGTGAGTGAACAGGTCCCAGAAGGTCTCTACTCTCCACTCATGATACATTAATGGAAAATGCACCACTGAGGCACACCTGTTACTAACTCCCCAGGGAAAGGAAAACAGATAAAACCTCTTCCATCCTGTCTTTTTCCACGTGGATTCTCCGGCTCCCACAATGCTAAGTGTAGGTTAGCTGAGATGTTGTCAGAACTCGATCTCTCTATGCCATGGAGTCAACATTTGTTTTTGTGGCTGTTACCTCTGACATAAGCATTTCAGAGTTACAAGCTGTTAAGTGTAAACCACCTTTTTTTTTTCTTTCATGCCATTTATTGCCTCTTGAGTGGCTCTCAGTCAATCTATTCAACTTTTTTTTTTTTTTTACCCAAGCTACAGAAATGATCAAGACCACTGTTTGTTTTTGCTGGGTGTACACAAGCAACATAAATATTATACTAGGAGGACTAAGGAGCTCAGAAAAAGCTGATGTTCATCATTAGATCACTGTTGCAGTAGCCTAAGCTATGTCTGGCCAGCTTCTAAAGCTTTAGAGTACTTTTCAAATGCCCTAGCAGCTAGAGAGCTCAAGGAGAGCAGTATAAAGTTATGGTTAGGATGCACAATTCTCAGAATATTCTTACTACTGAAGGGCACTGTCTGCTGTGGGTTTGAGAAAATGATGGTCAGCTAGCTGTTCTTTAAAGCTGGGCAGAGAAGTTCCCTATTAGGGACTGCCTTCCATTTTTACCAAATGTTGTGAGAAACAGTATATATTTTTTGTCAAAATTTGTTGCTGGTGGTTAGGGCTAGTGTTTTTGGTGGCTGTCACTAAAATGTTTTATCTCAGTCCGTGCCTTTTAGTGAGGATGGACATGAGCAATACCAAGGCTACACTACCTGCGTCCCAGCTTCTCAAATGTTCTCTCCCCAATCTGCAAGAAGAGAAAAGTTGTATGGAAGGTTTCAGTCTTGACTTCTTCCTCCTCTTTGCCTTGGCCATCAGTGAGTAGTGCTGCAGTGACTACACTGCATTCCTTGGACCATTTATCAATGTCTGTTGGTCCCTTTGGTGATATTCCTTACGAAACTGCTAATGACTTATAGTCAGGCACCTCCTCTCCAGGTGTCCTCTTCAGGAAAGAGATAACAACTCTTGTCAACATCAGAGGAGAGAACAGACTTTTTTCCTTTACATGGCTGCGCTGAATAGTGTGAATCTCAAGGAAAAGAGCATTCTTCAGGGCATTTTTTATTTGGAGGGTCTACTGGGAAAAGGAAATGTACGATTAGGTATTTTTCTTCATCTGTGTCTCCTTCAGCTAGGGGAGAACAAAGAGGATTGCCTGGGTTTTGTTAAAGGTTTATTTAAAGCCTTTCAGTCATTACATTCTGAATCTTACCTTAATTTAAAAAAAAAAAACTTCTTCTCTGTCAGATGCTCATACTCAATCTGAGGAACAAGGATTAGACTTAGACTGTGTTTCTCAAGATTCTAGTCCACAGAATGTGGAATCTGACTCTGAGAAAAGTTTTTCTTTGGATTCCCCACCTAAAGTGTCTTTTTTTATGCTGTTTCCAGAATGAAGAAGTTATTTCAATGGGAACAAAAAGAAATACTAGAGTCTCAGCAGAGATATTAAGATTTGTTACAGGTGGGTTTTCCCTCTGTCATCATCTGTTCCTCCTGTTTTGCCAGTTAGTTTGCCTGATAGTTAGCCATTTGCCCCCAGAACATCTAACAAACTGTGAGGTTCCCCAGACCCACACATTTGTTTTCAAACCGTAGGTCAGACCCTGTAGTAATTTCCCTGAAAAAGATACAGCTATCCCTATTCAATTTGACAATGATGGGAAAACCTTTGATACTTTTTGGAAGAAAGTTTATACTTCTTCCACCTTAGCCTTCAGGGTAGTGAACTGTCAGGCTCATATGTGTACGTTTCTGCTGGCATCTTTTGGTAATATGAAAAAGTTAATTACTAACATTCCTTCTTAAGAGAACAAAACATCTCTGAATTATTTTTTTTCTGCGTCTCAGGTAACTAAACACTATCTAATATGTTATGACACTGCTTATGCTGTTTCTAGAGCAGTTGGCACTGGGTCAGTGATGAGAAGATTTGCCTGGCTGCATTCTCAGTGTTTACCAGAGGATGTGAAAGCTGTGCTCCTGAACACATTCCTGAATAAAGAAGTGTTGTTTGGCTCCTCCTCTGCTGATGTACCCAGAAAATTTGATGAAAGGTGAAAGTTATTTCATGGGGTTACCTAGATTTTTTGATCAACTGTACCTAAATTTAAGACAAACTTTCCTTCCAGTTCTGAATCCTTTTATAAAAAACAGAATAAGCAATTACAGCAGACTACGGGGAGAGTCTTTCTAAAAACAATGGCAGGGAGGTTCACAAACAAAAGCAGGATCCTTCTAAAACCAAGTACAATTCAAAAAATCAGATTGACTATATGCCCCATCTTGTGTTTTCCCCTCCCCCACCCTGGCAACACAGTAAAAATTTAACAAAGTCTAGATCTTCATCAGATAACTTCAGACATGCGAGTTCTGAGAATCATTCAAAAGGGCTAACACTGGCAATGGGATTCACTTTCCCTATTCGAAGATATACCTATTCTCCCACCCAATAAATACTCTTCGTTTCCTCCTGTTCTGCTCTCTCAAGGGGTGATGGATCCTTTTCCTCCTAAACAAATAAAGACAGGATTTTACTGATGAATATTTCTTGTGCCAAAGAAGGAACATAGAGATTTGCCATAGACCTTTCTTTTCTAAACCTTCACATCAAGATTCCATAATTCAAAATACTCGCTGTAGGATGATAGATACGTACTAGACTAGTTGCCCTTGTAGATCATTTTAAGCCTAGACAATTTCCTTTTGTGAGAGCCAAACCCTATACCTCTTGTCTGTGAGGGAAACACCTTAACCACTGTGCCTACAGTCTCTGTTACTTCTCATTCCTCCTCTCAGTTTTCTAGTACCTCTAGATTTAAAAGATGTTTATCATCATATTCTATTTCTCCACGATTTAAGGTTCTTTTTTTAATTTGTTTGTGTGTGGTTTACATTTTCAGTTTTTGACTTTACCTTTTGGGTTGTCATTAGCTCCAAGAGTACTTGCAAAGTGCATTGCACCTGTAATAGCTCACTGAAGGTCACAGGGCATTCACATATTTCCATATTTAGACAACTTCCTTATTTTTGAGGTCTCTTTCAAGATATGTCAAGAGGTCTCTTTCAGGATCTGTCAAGAGTGTTTTTCTTGGGTAAAGAAACTTTTTCTAAATCAGGGATTGCAAGTGAACCTAAACAAATCCTCTCATTCCATCTCACTGGATAGTATTTCTAGGATATCTCCTAGATACATCTATGGCAATGACATTTCTTCCTCAGGACAAAGTGGAATTTTATAAGGAATGGTTTCTGACATTTCCAGCCAGACTCTGAAACTACCAGGAATACCTCAAGAGTCTAGGTTTCATGGGTTTGACAGTTCTCTTGATTCCTTTAGCCAGACTTCATATGAGGAAAATCCAATGGTTCATCAAATCAATTTGGTCCCAGTACAAGTACCCCCCCCCCCATCATTTAGTTCCAGAATTTGTGAAAAAGAAGACACTCTGGTGTGGAGCCAGATCTTGGTCAAATGAGGATCTAGGTAGGGAAGTAGACCAGCTGCCCCACCGCCATTCTGGTGTCTCATTACTTGCCCCCCCCCCCGAATAAACACTGCTGAAAATTGTCCAGATTCAAAAACTGCTTTTTTCTTTACTTTTGAAATTAAGTCAGCAATATGAATTTATTTAATTTAAAACTTTCAATTTAATTATCCTTTGTTGACCAGGTTACTCCCACTAGGCTAGTAGCATCTTTTCAGGGGAGACCCTTGGTGGTATTCATACTATTAGGGGAAATTTGGCCAGGGTATTGGGGAACTTCCCCTTACTCTTTTAGATAGCTCAGGTGGATGTTAAAGATATCATAGCACCTATCACAGACAGATGGGACCTCATTTTAACATCTCATTCAAAGGATGACTCAATCAGGAGTGCAACACTTCACCCTTTAAAGTGCACTGCAGTATCAACAATTCATCTGCATGGCATGGAAGTAGAACCCACAGCCTTCTGCACCAAAGGCAAGTGTGCTACCTGCTCTGCTACTACCACTGCATTGAAATTCTATAGCACAAATACTGACAGACATTTGCCAAACAAAACATTTGCACATTGAAAACAGACTTGGCATGAGCAACAGCAAACTTCTCTTCCCTTAAAGCTCACATTCCTTGAAAATGCACCCTAAAGATTTTTTTTCATTAAAATTTATGAACCAATAGAAGGGTGCAAGGTTTGAGCCTGAGCACAAGTTAATTATCTAACTGCCATCCCTAATTAAGGAATTACACACAAACCTCTCCTGGAGTACCTGCTGAGAAGGAACTCTGTTCATCATTGTACATCAAGGTACCTCTCAAGAGTACCTGTTCTGCTCTCTGGTCTATGGTAGCACTGTTCATGTAGAAGTAATGGTAGCACTGCAAGTCCCAATGCACATTGTGTTCTGCTCTCCCCAGTCTATGATAGCAATAGCACTGCTCCAATGATGAAATTCTGTGTGTCATGCTAAGATGTATACACAGACCATGGATGCTGGATCCTTAAATAAGAAATGTAAAATTTTAATTCAATTGTTTAATTAAAAATTAAATGTTGTGGCAGCCCCCAGTGCCCCCTAGGCAACTGCCTAGGTCATCTACTGCTGGATCCGGCTCTGCTCTGGTGGGTGAATCCGTTGTTTCTCAACCCAGGTCATCTTTCTTCCATTCCAGAACCTATTCTTTCTGTAATCACAGATGCCTCAGACTTGCTTGCGGAGCTGTATCCAAGGGGGTGATAGCCCAGAGCAGTGGAATAAGGAGGAAAAACACATAAATGTCAAAGAAATTTTGGCACTAATGAATGCTCTCAAATCTTTAAATCACCCTTGGATTCCAGACCCTTTTCTAGTAATCACAGAAAGCACTGCAGTGATGTGGTACAGAAACAAACAGAGTGGAACCAGATCCTACCCCCTTTGCAGAGTAGCTATGGTAGCATGAGCACTAGCAATTCAACCCAGTCTGCCTTTCCAAGCATCTAACATCATGTTAGAGCAGAAAGTTGTAGCAGACAAGCTGAGCAGGGCCAGGAAAGACTCCCATGAATGGAAGTTGCACCCAGGGGTCTTCCTGGAATTGATCCTACTGTGTGGAACTCCACAAGTAGATCTTTTTTGTCTCCATTCACAACAGCAGATACAGAAATCCTTCCTCAGGGCTCCTTGTACGGATGCTTGGGAACAGATGCCTTTTCATTCCCATGGTCGGGAATGTTTCTTTATGCTTTTCCACCATTTCCTCTGATAACCAGGATTCTTCTAATTATCCAGAAGAGCGGTGCAAGTATAATTGCCTCCTTTTAGCCCAGGCATCACTGGCTCTCCCTTCTTTTGAAAATGGCCAAAGGCAGTTTCCACAAGTTCCATCACAGAATGCACTTACTCATACAACACCCTGAATTTTCATTTCATCAGCTGCCTTGCTTGGTAATAGAGTTTTAATACATTTTAGGCACATGTTTTCTGATACACACACCAGGTATTAAAAGGTGCTAAGAAACCTGCTACCAGAAAATCATTGCTGGCTAAGTGAAAAATAATTTCTACTTAATGCCAAATCAAGATCCATGATCTTTTAAAGCTCAGACACCTCTAGTTCTACAGTATTTGAGTTATTATTCTCTGGCCTTTCTTAGATTTCTATCAAGGTTCAACTTTCAACTAGTTCTGTTTGTCTGTCCACAGAGCCTGCCTTTTCTACCCTGCCTCAGGTGAAACAGTTTTTGAAATGAGTTTTACATATCTGTCCACCTAGAAGACAGGTATTTCCTTCATGGGATCTTAATTTTGTTCTGAAGAAACTTACACTTTTTTTTCCTTTTGAACTTGTTCATGAGGCTGATTTGCATTTCTTATATTCGAAGGCAGTGTTATTCATTGTTCTAACTTCTGCAAGAAGGATGTCTGAGTTACAAGATCTTACAGTGATTCAACCCTGTCTTATCTTTCACAAAGATAGGGTAACTTTAAGAACCAATCAATCTTTCCTGTATGCCTAAAGCGGTGTCAGAGTTTACCATGAGACAGGCTATTCATCTGCGTCTATATTACCAAATCAGAATGTGAGATAACTAAACACCTAAACATCGACACATTAAGATCGAACTACCAAAACTATGAACGGCCACTTCAGCAATTTTTTTTCCCAGGGGAAAAAATCGCTTGGCCGTAGTCAGGAACTTGCCCTTTTCTCCACTGTAGAGTGATCTCAGAGTTGGTATATTTAGTCAGGGGGGGGGGGTGTTGGGGGCAAAGCCCCTCACTTTCATAGGGTTTGACAGTTTGTTTGGGTTTTGGTCAGCCAAGCATTTTTTTCCCCCTGGGAAAAAATTTGCTGAAGTGAACGTTCGTAGTTTTGGTAGTTCGATCTTAATGTGTCGATGTTTAGGTGTTTGGTTATTTCACGTTTCAATTTGGTAATATAGATCCATTCATCTCCCTGTTTTCTTTCCAGAACCAAATATAATAGAGAAAGAATTCTATGTGCTCTTGATGTCCGTAGACAACTCAGGTACTATGTTGACAGGACGAAAACCTAGATGAAATCTAATCAGCTGTTTATTTCATATGAAGGTAAGAAAAAGGACAGCCAGTCTCAAAGCAAACATTTCTAAACAGTTGTTGCATGATGTTGCTTTTTTTGATTCCTACCATAACAAGACACTTCTATGCAATGTCAGGACCCGCTACAAGACCTCTGACTACTTCTGTGGATTTCTAGAAAGAAGTGGACTGTAGAAGTATTCTAGAGGCAGCAATTAGGTCTTCTGTGCACACATTTACTAATCACTACAAGCTAGATTATTTCTCTAGGTCCACAACAGACCTTGTTAGGACTATTCTCCAAGGGCTTCTTCCTCTTTCCTTTTCTTCCAGACTCTGGTATTTGACCCATATAGCTTAGGCCACTACTAAAGTGATCTAATGATGAACATCGTACAGTTTTGGAAATAAACTTACCATTACTAGATGTTCAAATAGATCACTGTTGCATTAGAAACACCCTCCCTCCTGCCCCCTTTGTTTTGTGACTTTTCATACTAGGGTGTAGAATTTCTGTCATTCTTTTCTTTCCCTGACATGTATCTGTATGGCAGGGATCTACCATTTCTCCAGAACAGGCTCACCATTGATGCAAAGCAGAGTTTTTCTGTAACCCATTTCTGGTGTAACTTGGACAATTGGAGAGGGAACTGGAAATTCACCTCTGGTTTGGCAGATATATATTTAATGGGCATAGGGAGCCTGTAAATGGTTCATCATGCAGGTCCCTGCTTGCAAATGTTTCATCTCCCAAGCCCTTGATTACATTACCAAGAGTACCAGAACTTGTCAGAGATTTGGGATGCATGGCTAGGCTTAAAAAAGCCCCAGTGGTAATTAGCCTAGCACACACATATGAACTGTTAACCTATGAATCTAGCCTCCCTTATTCTGAAGTAAGAAAGCTCTGTGCTTTTGGCGTGGTAACCACTGAATTTATACCACTCACCTCAAACTTTTCAGAAGTTAGAGCATGTGGAATGACCCTAAAGCTTTGGTAGCTGGCTGGGCATCCAGCCTTTGGCAGAATATGCCCATATAGCTTAGGCTTATACTTGTGTGGTCCACAGTGGTAGATTTGGAGCATTTCTGCTCAGTGTGACTCTTTATGGTAGGTAAGTATGAGGTGGATAAGTGACCTATTTTTTGCTGAAATGTAATATTCTTATTAATAAGAGGCTTTTACATGGCTTTTTTACAGCCTCAGTATAATTAGTGAAGAATTGGAGGATAGGGTGGGTATAATCCTCCTTTGTACACACTACCTGGGCTAGACATAAGGAGGAGGTCAGTCAGTGCCCTGACCACTGTCTCCAGGTGGCCCTACCTAAGATGATGAAGGCAGGGCCAGGCAGCTGTGTGACTTTGTAAGCCACCTGAGGACCCTATCCAGGGAGCTAATGGTCAATCAACTCCCCACAACTACCTCTACCAACTCACTTCTTGTAACAAACTGCACATCCCTGCCATGGAGGGGGGTAATGGTGTCTCCTTGCAATGATTAACTACCAGAGGCTGCAGGAGGGCTAACCTGCCTGACCCTACCACAGCCAATTGTCAGGCATGCCTGCAGACAGGTGGAGTTGCTGGGGGAGAAGGCTGACACCAGTGGGGAGGGTTAGTGACCTGGACTTCATCATTGGTACAGCTTTGGCAGATGATGTTAAAAATAGGAGTATAAATGAGGAGAACTAAAACAGCAAATGAAAAAGGATAGAGAAAGATATAGACAAAGAGAGGGTAAGGCAGAGAGAAGACAGACACTAGTATTATGTATATTACATATGATCTATCAGAGCAGTAAAGAGATGTATATTAGATACGCAGTATACATGATAGCATGATGTCACAAGCTCCTACCTACCTGCATTATAATGTATATGCTATGGTGCTGTGTTATGATATGTAGCATGTGTACATTGTGACAGCTGATACTACCTGGTTTGAAAGCAACTGTGATGGAGAAGGTATGGGCAATGTAGTCTTTGCAGAAAAAGTCTTGGCCTCTTTGTTGACGACCATACCTGTAGAACTCCCTACAAGCACACTAAAAGCAAGTGGTACCCAGCAGTGCACATAAAAAGTAAACCTCTAAATACAAACATTTGCATATATGCATGAAGAAAGCTTTACATGCACTAAAACCTGTAGGATCAAAGCATGGGAAAGTTGCTGGCCAGTGGATCACATTTAAGAATCAGTATGGGTGCACAATCTAACAAAAGGTAAAACTGTGAAACCCCAATCAAAAGCACATACAAGAAACAGTTACTCAGAAGTACAGTACTTTCAACTACAGTGCTTTGTATTACTGCCCTAACATATATTACCACCTTAACCTGTTATATGTTAATTGTTATAAAAACAGTCACAGAAGAGTTCACTTCAGATTTATATGTACCCACATTTATTGCTAACAAATGTACAGTTAATTGTATTTGTAAAATGAAACAGATAGTAATGAAATTAAGTACTAATACGCATATTTAAAGGTGCACACTCTGCCAATGTACCTATGCACCTGGCATCTGTTTAATGAATAATATCAAAATATGTAATGAAACAGCCATGCTCAGACATTCAACTAGAGGGCTGCGACATTCTCTTGTTCTCTGAAATAACATCCTGAACTACTAAGGAATGAAAAAACATTAAAGAAATCTTAAATCACATGTCCAAAATTACCATGTATAAGTTACAGTACAATTTAAATGCTAGCCAACTATTAGAAGCACTTACACTGCATCTCAGGGTCCCTCTTCCCACCAGCTAAGACATTCATAATGATGCCTCTGCAGATCACTGTAGTTGTACTGCACTACTCAGCATGTGCAGGTATGCCAGTAGCATCTCTGACTGCCCTACCAAGACTGTGTAAGGCATCAACTTTATATTGGGGACCTTCAAATGAGTTCACAGTCAGGCAGTCCTTGTGGTCTCTATGAGGCAAAAATAGAAAGATCTTGCTTTTTTGCTGCATCACCAGGAAATCTTGCCAACATTGGTGACTTGGAAGTCATGGCTATTCACCAGGTCACATTCCAATGAACTATGTTCAGTCACAGTCATGCATGTTTGTCTTTTCTGCATGTGAGGTTCAAGATCAGACAGCTAGTTAGCATGACCAGTCTCAGTGCTGCCATTATAGTGTGCACAAAAGGATTGCATGGCATTATGGTATTAGGAGGTGAACTCTGACATGACAAGAGTCTACCAGCTTCAATGTACTTAACCTTGCAGATTTGTTCTTAATTGCATTTTCTTATTTGCTTTCTCGCATCCGCACGGGGGACATAGACTTGCCCACACATGCTCTGTGTGATTTGCAGATGCAGCCTCTTAGTATGGTATTGATCATTGCTGCAATGAGAGAAATGTGTGATTCAAAAACATCCATTAGCTGGTGCCTACTATCGGATAGAAGCTTGCAATATAAACTCCCACATCTACCACGGGTGTCATCACTTTATGGAAGATTGCTTAGGAGCAAGTAACTGAGTCTTTGGAAAGTTTTAAAAGTAGGACTTTTAAGTGCAGCTTTTGTTAAATAAGGAAGTGCTAGTAAAGACTTGATATCACATACCACTCTATGCCTCTACCTGTGGCTGAGATTTTTCTGAATATATGCTCTTGTACAGATTTTGTTTCCGGTGTTGGTTAAAGGTACTTCCATTAAGAAAATGAGGGGTGGGTTTATTACTTTGATTTATACTTCTGTATGTATGTATGTCCCTGTACCTCACAACACTGCTTACAGCAACAACTGGCTCTGCCCATGTACTGGACCTGGTTAAACCTCTTCATACCTGAATTAGCATTCTATGTCCACTACATCCAACCCACTTATTAATTTCCTCTATCTCCTCTTCTGCAACAAAACTTCCTCCAACTTCTTCTCATGTACCCACCTTACTTACATTCACCCCTGCCTAACCTGTCTCCTATTTTTCTTGCTTCTTTCTCTACCCTCCTTTCTACTCACTACTCCCCCCTTCTACCCTCGATCCCCTACCCTTCTACTCTCCTGTCTTATTTCTACTTCTCACTACTTACTCTAATTACAATATATTTTACTTCATCTGTACTGTACATAACCTTCACATTACTTAATTATTGTAGTGTACTTTTTTGCACAAATCAAGATTTACTTTATTTTCTAATAATTGTAATTTAATATATTCAATGGATCCTACTTTTGCTTTAAACTATTACTCCATCCTACCCAATGTACTTTATGAAATATATAATTCTTATGATGTGTATAACTTTTGTTATTCTCTAAACATTGTATAATTGTCTCTGGAGCTTTTCTTGCCGGGACTCTGCTGAAAATGGGCTTTTCCCCAGTCAGACTATCCCAGTAAACAAATGTTAAATAAATAAATACATGATTATTTTTGTAGCCTGCCATGGCAGAGTACATGGCATGTTTCTTTGGGGTAGCACACTAACCTGCAATATATTTTTTATTGCTATTTGTTTACATATCTGTTGTAGCACTTGCTATATTATGTATTGCCTAATACTTTGTGGTTGGTTTATGCACATATTAGTGGGTGAAACATTTGGTAGATGGTACCTCAGTGTAAGGCAACATTCAGCTGTAGGTGGGTATGACTCATTAGAAAGGTACTTTAAGTTTGTCACTGGGTGGAAGATGGGGAAATAGTTTGACCTGCAAGAGACCTGTAAACAGTGGGTGAGCTTAGTGTATTGGTCATGTTTTAAAGCATCTGTAAGTAATAAACCTTTGGAGTTGGATATAACCCTCTTCCCATATGACTTTCGGCTTTTCCCAGTTAGGGGTCGCCACTTTCCCGGTTAGGGGTCGCCACAGCGGAACTCTGGTCCGCTCATGATTGGCAGTGGATTTTTACGGTGTCGAGTTGCCAGCCCAATGCCCAACCTTCAACGAAAGCATGCCCATTCACGCTCACATCTACCCGCATGTCTTTGACATCATTCGACCGCGGGGAGGACATGCAGACTCCACACAGAAGGCGCTCCAGCCGAGAATCGAACGGGAGAACCTCCTGCTGTGAGGTGACAATGCTAACTGCTGCACCACCATGGCTAACCCCCTTACCATATACAACATCAAATTATACAGTTTTTAAATAAAAAAGTATGGCATTTTTGCATGTTACTTTGCTGGTACAGACCATCCATAAATTTTTTTGTCAGAGCTAAAACTCCCTGCCATGGCATCGTGAAAGACTGAATCCATAATGCTTTGGTACCTAAATTAATGTATAAACTACCACATTTCCATATTAAATGCTTCAGAAGTTGTTTCTTTCTTCCAAGAATGACAAGTTGTCAAATAGTTCTTGAAGGTGGAACATCTCACATTGGAAAGTAACCTACAGTTATGTCAGTAGTGAAGCCACAATGTAAACTAGAAACAGCTCCTGTAAAGAGGTTAGTTATTTTAGCTACCCATAGTGTTTTGTAGTGTGGATAGTTGTATGCAAATCTTTGCTCAGTACTTACCATGACATCATTGCATAGGCTTGGTTACAGAAAAAAATGAATGAACATTAATACTAAAAAAAATGTGACATTACTATGTAGTTGCGAGTACAAAAAAATATGAACAAACAGTGAAACTAAAAAAATCAAACATCACACTATAATCTTTATTTTTTGCAGAATCATTTGCAACTTTATTTTGAGGAGTACAACATAAAAGAAATTAATAGTAAAACAAATATGCTTCCAAACATGACAAGTACACTTTAAGAAACATATGTATAGGCGTCATACATGCATGTTGCTGTACCTCACAACACTTTCTGCAGCAAAAGACACCACATTTCTAGTATTTATCAAATCATCACTGGTACTACTTATGTATTTCTATCCTTTGTATGGTATATGTTAATTATGGCTTTGTAGAGTACCTTACTGTATATATAGAAATAATGCATGTCCATGAATACACTAGTATGTTGTGTTTCACGTGGTCTGAGGGTATGTTCTGGTGTCATTTGTAACATTTATGCCACTTAGGTGTGGGATACTATGAGAGGCCATTACATGTCATTGCTATGGAGATTCCGCTTTTTTGCGCAGGTACCTGCCCATCCATTTCCCAGATCTGTGTGAGTTTCTCCACATACATATATCAAGGCCACAAAGTTCTTGTCATACTACCATCCTTTACTTTCAATTTCTGTCAGCATATATCAGGTAGGGATGTAAATGCTCTCACACAAACACACACACACACACACACACACACACACACACACACACACACGCACACACACACACACACACACACACACACACACACACACACACACACACACACACACACACACACACACACACACACACACTTTTTGTTTCCATTTCAGTGCAATTTGCCACAGTGTGGAAAACACTGTTTGCAAGTCCTCACACATTAAGAATGTCATCTTGCTACATGTTCTGCATTACTATGGCTGACAGATAATCAGCTGTGACAACTCTGACCAGCTCTTTCTTGACCATACCTGGCAGGACATAGTTAATGGCAATAATACTGTCAATGGCCAGAAGAGGACACATAATCAAGTGAGACTTTAGAACACCAACATGGTTATGTAATGCAAAAGTTTGAACTACCCACCTGGCAGCGGAATAGATGGCAAAAGAGGCAGCCTAGTGTATGACTCATCATTAACAGAGATGGAAGAGTTCCTGGCATCTCTGCATGGGGGTCTGAACAGTTTCACAATCTACAATGGAGTCCTGGATCTTGCTGCAGAGCTCAGACAACCACCCAGAATTTTTCTTGGTTATACCCCAGGTGGATTTGTCTGAATATGAACAAGTATCTGCCATTGTAGGTAAATGTCATGTGTAATGCAACTTACAATCATGGCAACTTCTTTTTTCAGGAACATCAGGAGTCTGGATGCAGAAATCACTGGCACAAGGTATATTAGCTATTTATTTTCCATACCACTATATTAAGTTGTATTTTTCATTTACAGGGTTTAGGTGCTGGTGAAGACTTTTAATTAGTTTGCTTGATACATTTTTGTGTTTTTACAGGTACAGCATTGTATTGGGGTCCACCACTAAGGATATACAGTTGCCTAATAGTGGGGAACTGTCTATATAAGATGATGATAATGATGATGATGATGATAATGATGGGAGCTAACAATTAGCATGGTCAGGGGTCATTATGTCTGTGCTGGACATGAGCAATGGGATATCAAAATACCATGCCCACACCTCCATGGACATAGATTCTGAGCCTGTGC
Source organism: Protopterus annectens (assembly GCF_019279795.1). Lineage (NCBI taxonomy): Eukaryota > Metazoa > Chordata > Ceratodontiformes > Protopteridae > Protopterus > Protopterus annectens. The sequence continues at coordinate 954,431,838 of NC_056730.1, forward strand.
AACATACCCCAAAACCCCCAAAAGACATACAAGGACTGAAAGACACCTTCTTCTTTCATCTTCTTTCTATCTGGGAAATTAAGCCATAATACAGGGGCAAGCTGGCACTAGCATAGGCCTTGCTGAGCTGGTAGGGGTAGTATTTGGTGTGCATGACTGACTTACAGGAGGGTATGGCCTAAGTGTGCAATATCATGGACATTTGGTGCAGGTAGTTTGCATACCTCAGGTGCCCCTGTGTAGCCAGACATCTTGGTTGACAGACGTCTGTGGCTGATCCACCTTCATCTCTGGTGAGGACACTTGCTGTGGAAGTGGGAGGCCACAGACAGGCACACATATTGCCATCTGAATAGCACCATCTGCTGTTGAAGGACATACTGTGCAGTATGGAGGCCCTGTGTGGGTAAGATGTTGGTGTCAAGTCCACCCATGGTATGGGCAAACATTTGTGGTCACTGAACACTCTGTCCTCCTAGCATAGCATGGATTGTGTTTATTATTCACCCAGGTAAGGTCGCTGCCATGGACAGGGACATGCATGGACTGCACACATATCTCCTATGGGTGTGCTGGACCTGTCCATCAGATTCAACACAGTGCAGCAAAATTTACAGTGGTTATATCCCAACTGTCAGACTTCTGCACAGCCCACGTCCACACACTGATACAACAACAGAAACAGCACCCCCCTCTATGCCAGGCTACTCTCAGTCTCCCAACTTACTCACTGATGACTTCCCTACCTGTGCATATGATAATAACTGCACTCTGCCTTCTGTACATAGTTTCTTGGGTAGCCTATTTCTGATGCACAGTGTTGTCAGCCTATGCATGATAAATCATAGTCTGGGTGAAAGTTTGCATTCAATCTTTTTAATGTTGTGTATAACAATTTATTCTGGCACACATTTATGAACCAGACACTGCTTATTGGCCAGAAATCCCACGATAACCATAATGTCTGGCCACACAGGTGTACTTGCAATATGCAAATGCCCTCACCACATGCCCATGATGTTGCACATGTAGCCTATATATTCATGTAAGTCATGCAGACCATGTACTACCGCAATCAGCTCAGTATAGCCTGTGTCAGTGTAACAACCCCTCCAAATTCAGGAGAAACTCAAAGTCCATCAGTTTGTTGTTTAGACTTCTTGAATTAAGTAGAGCCGCCTTGATATAGTTTAATACTTTATTTGTTTTGGAAAGATAGGTTGTGAGGTTGACCAGCTGGACGTTGCATAAAAAGGCACATTGGAAGCTGCAAAAGCTTTTGACAGTATGCAGAAGCCTTGGAATGAAAGGTGGAAACCATCCTTGGCAGAACACGAATGACTATCAATCAGCTCATCCCATGCTGACATACACAGAATCCCCTTAGAGTAACACAAAGTGTTTAGCTAATTGTTAAATACAATCATCTTTCCTGCATTTGTGACATGCTTGGAGAGTTCTGTAATGTCTCTGTGTATATCCTTAGTGTTCTGCGTGCCAAGTTGATTATCCCAACTCTGACCACCATAATGGTGCACTCATATTTGTCTAGTTTAAGCATCCTAAGGAATCTTGTTGCATCAAGAATCTTGGCTCCAGATAGAGAGCTCACTGTTAACTTGTTTTTGTCCAGCCTGTTGGGTGTAAAATCTGTGTCTAACTGTGGAGTCACAAATCATTAGCACATTTCTATTTGTGTTTGAAGATTGCTTTGGTGTAATTGGCTGGCATGTGCTGTTTTCTGGTGACTCTTAGCGTGTTGTCATTTATTGGTGGAGCAGTGCATAATTTAAGCTGTGCCTTGTACTTTCTAAGCCATTTTGCCTTGGGCAAAGATTTTTTTAGTATGTGTTTGTGCAGAATGTGGTTTAGGTCAGCGATGCTCACAGGACGGGTTTGATTGTAAATGTGTGGCCTTTAATTCATTCAGGTGTTTGCATTTCTCACAAATAGACAATAATGAGTAGAGTAAAAGATCATTGCCTATGAGCATCAAGCATTTCTTACATTTCCTGAATGTACCAAGTGCAGTGAGGCTGCCAACAGAGGGTAGTTTGCAGAACTTCCATCTTCACCAAGGGTGCGAGATGTGTCATGGAAAAGTAAGAGGATATAATAGTGTTTCAGTTCCTAGGTTAAAGTATTTGTTCAAGAAAAATAGTAGATGCAGATTAACTAAGGTTTGAGGACTAGGTTAACCATCTGTAGTCTGTATTCTAGTCAACCCTAGCTATATGGTTGATTTTGTTGGTGAATGAGAGAAGGAAACAGCATTTTGGCTCTCCCAGTTAAGCATTCATTTGGGGTAAAAATAATAAATGTAGATAGAAAAAGGAAAAAAGTGGTTCAAGTCCCAAAAACAGGTAGACAGCAAATATTTTGGTCTAGACTAGCTATGAGATCAGCTTTGATATATAACAATCTACTGCTGCTTAACTCGTTTTTTATACAGCTTTAACTGGAAGGTGGAGTTAGCTAAGGTTCCTAAGAAAGAATCTGAAACCAAAAGTGACTGTATCTGTCAAATACAGCATTGCACAGCTTTGTTCAGAGCACCTCCACACACTGTTGAGCTGAATAGAAAAAAATGAAATAACCAATAAGAAAGCAGTTAGAACTCCAACCAGCAATGTCCACCAAGTGTGTAGCTAGACATAAGCTGTATACTCAGATGCAGAAGCTTTGATTTAAAGAGTGCAGAATGTTTGGAACTGTCCAGTGTTTACAATATATTTATACAAAGCACGCTTACCTGATAGCAATGCACCTCTAAAAATAGATATTTTGTAGTTAAAAGTGCTAACAGTTAGAAATGACATGTCTCTTTCCAAAGCGTATAGGGGCATCATTTAGAGGGTTGAGTAATTTTTTTTAAATGATAGGTGGGTGGTGGGAGCAACAGCATATGGTTTGAGTGTAAAATATACATTTTTGGCAGCACTCCTGATGCCCACCCCCTCAGAAACGTCAGTAAATTATTCCTCTCCACCAACTAATTACTACTGCACTCAGCAAGTTTACACCCTAACAAGAAAACCAACTGTAACTGTACATTAATATAAGATTAGACATAAAATTGGGAAAAATAATGGAAATTCACATGAAAAACACTGGGCCAGATTCAGGAAGCCTCCGTGTAAGAGTTATAACTCTTACACGGAGGCTGCAGTGAAACTGTGTGATGTCAGCATGTCATGCATATGCATGAGGTGCATAAGGCATGCTGAATCACACTAGTAACACTTACACGGTCCGTGTAAGAGAGTAGGGGGTGTGTCTGTAGGCTAAGCCCTGCAAGCGGACACGCCCCCGGAAGACTAGAATGGCTGAAAGTAAACAGCCACGAGAGAGGCCATGGAAATGTGCATAAACACACTACACAACACATGCCCCGATAGACCATCACTGTATAAAGTGAAGAGATGTAATAAAATTAAATTAAAACCTTTTTTTTTTTAAAACCCCGTAAATGTTTGCTACTGTGTGCGCCCGTGTGCGGGTGTGCTACTAGCGCAATCACAGTTAGCAATCAGTGGAAAAGGATATAAGAACTAAATATGCAAAGTAAGCCAAGAAGTAATAGCTTAGCGGTAGAGTTGCCGGCCTAAGAGTAGGCAGGCAGGGTTCGAGTCCCCACAACAACCTTTTTTTTTTTTTTTGTAAATAAGCACTAAAAAGCCCCCTGACAGTATTGTACACATGTAAATGTATTCCCTTTTGTAAAATGGAATGAAACGGAGCATATATTCTGAAGTAACACAATAACAAAAATAGTCAGAAATGTACTGATAGGTAAGCTGCTGTGAGACGGAGTGCCCGTAGCTGAGTAGTGTTTAAAAAGCTGCAAACTGCGTGCCTGTTGCTAGGCATCGGTTTAACAGAGTGAAACTGTTTGCAACTAGCTGTGCTTAGCTGAACATGTGTGTCACTAGCCAATTAAGGTTTATCCCAGCGCACACCGTTTGCGGGGTGCTCCCACAAGCTAACTGCCAGTGCGCATGCGTTAGCTCCGCAAAACGAAGCGCAGACCTGGTTTTAAGTGCTTAAAAGTGCTTTTGGCATGTTTGATTGACAGGTCTCAACTCATTTCTGTCAGGAAAATCAAAAATCAGTTGCCAGATTCGAACCCAGGATACCATGCACTAGAGTCAAGGTACTAAACCACTAAGCCATGACAGCAATACCTAGAAATGCAGAAATAGCATATATATGGGATAAAATCCAGAATGGAGCATGATAAAGCATTTTCAGTGAAGTAGATACAATTCCAAAACGGCCAATCAGAGAAATGTGCCGGAAAATCGGCATATATAAGCCCCATAGGCGGGAATACACAGCAGAAACGATTGTAGATCAGAGCTGCAGTCAGAATGAGTGGAGTAGGTGAGGGACGTTGCTTTCGAGCACAGCGTTGGGGCGTTGAGGAGTCCAGATACATGGTCTGGCTCCTTGTCCACCATCATGAGGCCCAACTCATGCAGGGCCAGGTCTCATGGGGAGCATATAGGGCAGAGGCATGGGACCAGTTGGCTCGTGATCTGACCAGTGCTACTGGCATTCCACGCACTGGTGAGCAGGTCCGTCACCACCATGCGGACTTGAAACGACGCAAGCAAGACCAGTTGTCTGAATGGATCCAGGAGGCCCGGGATATGCCCAACGCCCCACTACTGAGTAAGTTACATTTTACTTATGTATATAAGGATTTCAACTAGCTGATACCATGGAGATGTGTAGTCCAATATTACTTCTTTTGTATTACAGCTGCAGGTGTCCGCTCTATGAATCGCGAGATGCATGCCCGTAGGCTGGTGCGGATGCGCCACCGTGCAGGTTAGTAACCCCACCCAGTACTTGTAAATAAATATTATACTGTAGCATGTATCAGAACACTGCAGTGTACTGATTAAAAGTAATATAATGTGCAAGCAAGATTTGAAAGTCTGCAGGTATGGCTGCAACAAGTTCATCAGTATGCAAGTGTAACTGGAAATATAATTGATAGAATTAAACAGTGCTGTCATACAGATGTCCCACCATTAATTAAATATAGTGTAACCTGCAGTAGTCTCAAGAGTACAGCTTCAGAATCTGAGGTAGTCACATGTGAGATATAGCCCTGTTGAAATGCTGAATCATGACAGAAGTGAGGCTGTTGGAAAGTGTTTGAATCACCACTAGTCTAACATGTGAACAAAGCCTAGAAGTAGCAATCTGAACTGTGAATTTGCAGGAAGTGTGAGACTGACAGAAAGGGTCATGTATGAATAAATAAAGTAGTAATAACCCCGGAATATATTAGCCCCAGTGTGTTTCTACAGAACTAAATGCATGTGGGAAGTACAACTTAATATACCAAACTGATTTCAGTGTGTCAGAATCTGGAATGTCTAGCCAAATGCTGTATATGGTGATCACAGTAAACAACTTGCAGATAGAATGAATGATTATCTGACAGACTAAACAGCCATAGTTGTCCCCTGTCCTGTCATCAAAGTGTAGCAGGATGATGTATCTGATCAGATTCAAAATAAGTAGGATAGTGATGTATTTGTAACAGGTGTAGCTTGACAGTCAAATAAAATTTATTTTGAAACATCAGCCTCAACTTAATTGTGTACCTATTATAAATGTAAATCAATGTGTAACATATGAATGTGTCATCACTTTCTATCTCCGCCCAACCCTATAATTCCATATAACAACACCCACTAAATAATGGTATGTGAACATTTCATTAATCATGGACATTTGTCCGTTTCAAAACTATATGCATGTCTGTTCGTGCATGTGCCCTGTTCATACCTGCAAATCTGATGGCCTGTTGCCATTAATCAACCCTGCATGTTGTTTGACTGTGTATTTCTGTTCAAATAATGCATGTGATATTGATATGCCCTTGTTCAATGGTGTTAATATCTGGGTGTTTGTTTGATGGGAATACCAATGCATGCTGTTACAACTAATCTGAATGGAATACAATGCCACTAACCCAAACTAACATAACTACTCACAAACCTAGAACGCTTGGGAAGGCAGGTCCCAGCGGACCCACCTCTCCCACCTCAGCTGGTGACTGCACCTGGCACTAGTGCCCAGGCGGACCCTCCGGTGGCCCTGTGCCACCTTCGGGTGGAAGCGCAGGGGATGGGGCCCGTCCCCCCTCTGCAAGTGTGGCCGGAGGGGTTCGTCCACTCACCCTCTGTGGTGTCCGGTCTGTGGTGCGAAGGGAGATCCAAGACACTGTTCTTGGGCCCCTACGCCAGCTCGAGGCTCGTGTGGCACAGCTAACGGCCCCGGCCGTTGCCCGCCTACACAGCCCCAGCACAGCCCGTCCTGGGCTGTGAAGGAACAGTGGCAACTGCCTATGGGTGGGGATATCAGTTCCACTGTTGCCATCTGTGGGCTCATGCATCTTGGAAATCCCAACCTCCGTCCCCGTCAATTGTGTAACCCCCCCCACGTGTGTCATACACCGCCCCTGTATGCGTCTTGTCTGTCTTGTCTGTTAACCTACCTCCCCAGCTATACCAACTTCCTTCACCTGACATACCACTCTCACCTGAAAAAAAAAAAAAAAAAGGGCACTCTGTACCCACAAAAAAATTACGCCCCATACATAGCTGTCCATGTCGCACACATGTCTGCTTGACATTGAAACAGTTAATTACAATTGGCTCTACAACAACTATTAATGTTGTCCTGACACCTCTCTCAGGGGTGAAAGGTTTCTAATGTCTCACCAAAATACATGGAAATGCACAGCTGTTGCTGCCAAAGACATGGGCATCTATGGGCCTTACCTACATCCCTCCTGCAAATCCCACGCTTGTTTCCCTACTGTCTTACCCTCTTTGTGACCCCTTTTCACCACTTTCCTGTCACCCCTTTTCTTTTCTTTCAAAGAAATTAGCGGTGTGCTTGTGTTAGCGGAGCTCACCGCCAGTGCTTCACGTGAGCTCCGCAAACGAGCGCAGACCTGGTTTAAAGTGCTTAAAAGTGCCTTTATGGCACTTTGATTGACAGGTCCTGTACTCAGTTTGAAAGTTTGCTAAGAAAAATAAATTCCCACTGTCAGTCTCGAACCCAGGACCTTGGTAACATTAGTCTGTATGACCTACCACTAAGCCATGCATGCTTTACAAGAACACACTGCTAAAATAAATATAACATGTAATAGTAGGAATCAGTATAAAGGCAATATAGGAGATGTACTATCTAAAGCATGTCAGGTAGGGTTTTAATGGCCAAATTACTGGATTCCCATACTAGTTCAGTGTGAACAGAAACAGCCCTGCTACCTGTTAGCTTGTACATAATAATGTAAGGTAATGTACATATGTGAAGGTATGTATATCTACACATACATATATATAAATATATATTAATACATATGAAATATAGTCGTAGGTCTCAGTAGCCATACACACTCACTACAGGAAACAGTGAACATAGTTGCAGCAACCTGAATCTGCAACACAGCCTGACCCTGTGTGACCTACTTACCCTTCTAACTGCTTAAAGGTGGCCTCAGCACTTTGATTGACAAGTCCTGTACTCAGTTTGAAAGTTTGCAAAGTAAAAAAATTCCCACTGTCAGTCTCAAACCCAGGACCTTGGTAACAGTAGTCTGTATGACCTACCACTAAGCCATGCCTGCTTTGCAAGAACACAGTGCTAAAATAAATATAACATGTAATAGTAGGAATCAGTATAAAGGCAATATAGGAGATGTACTATCCAAAGCATGTCAGGTAGAGTTTTAATGGCCAAATTACTGGATTCCCATACTAGTTCAGTGTGAACAGAAACAGCCCTGCTACCTGTTAGCTTGTACATAATAATGTAAGGTAATGTACATATGTGAAGGTATGTATATATACACATACATATATATAAATATATATTAATACATATGAAATATAGTTGTAGGTCTCAGTAGCCATACACACGCACTACAGGAAATAGTGAAGATATATGCAGCAACCAGAATCTGCTACACAGCCTGGCTCCTGTGAGACCTACTTAGCCCTTTAACTGCTTAAAGGTGCCTCCAGCACTTTGATTGATAGGCCCTATACTCAACTCAAAAGCAGAATATGAGCATACTAGTAGGCCCTACCACAAGACCATTGTAACACTAGTCTGTATGACCTACCACTAAGCCATGACTCTCATACAGGAATATAGTGCTAAATAAGTGGAACACGTAATAGTATGAATGAAGATAAAGGCAATATAGTATGTCTACTACCCAAAGCATGTCATGCAGACTTTTATAGTCCCAATTACTGGGTTCCCATACTAGTGTAGTGTTAACAGAAACAGCCCTGCTAATTGTTAGCTTGTACCCAATAATGTCAACTAATGTACATATATGAAAGTATGTATATGTACACAGATATATATATATATATTTATATAGCAATACATATGACATATAGTTGTAGGTGTCAGTATGCATACACACTCACTATAGGGAACAGGCAAGATAAATGCAGCAACCTGAATCTACAACACAGCATGAAGCATGGTAGATGTACTAACCTTCACACTCACAAAACACTGTCAACAGCATACCAGCATGGTCCACGCCCTACAATCTGAAAGGGCAACGCCTATCTCACATACCCTTTATAGCAGTGTCCTGAAATCACAGTGAGACATGCAATCAGTACACACCCAGCTGCATGCAATTAGCAAATGCTGCCTTACAATTGGTGCAGAGGCCATCACATGGACCTATGCAGATACCTACAAAAGCAATGAGTACCCACACTACACTCATGCAATACATTCATTGCACAAAACCGACAGAGAAAGAGAGAGAGAGACAGAGAGAACAAAACAGAAATAAAGACAGCCAGCAGCAAAACCAGCAGCCGCAGCAGCAAACTTCACCCAGCAGCAGTGACACCAACAGCTGCCACAAACACAGGTAATGCAAAGTAGCAGGTTAATCCTGTGTATACTGTGACACCTCCAAATGTATCATAGTTCACTATCTATAGGTATGTCCATGAGATAGGTTGTGTGTACATAGTCATGAAATATAAACATATGTAATATTGTTGTACATGTGGGCCATAACTAACACTTCCATAGCTTAGAACACAAGGCCAGTTGTGCATATGATGCAGTAGTTCCCAGGGTCAGTAGAGGTTCCTCCTCATTGGTGTGGGACCACTGTGTATGTATGGCACTGTTCAGGTACATATCCTGTAGTATGGCCAGGGATTAATATCAGTCTGTCATGTGGTGCTATGTCCTCCAGGGGTGAATGTAGCACACACCCAGGGATACCATTTCGTAACAGTGATGATATGTGTTCTGCAATGATGAGGGTGGCTCTCACCTGGACATGTGAGAGGATAGGGAGGTTACAGTCATCTGGGATAACTAATAACACGTGTGTAGGACAATGGGGGGGTACCTGCACCTAAACTGTCTGCAACAATGTTGGCAATATCTGTGCATTTGGTGAATGTGAAGCATCTTAACACTGCAGACAACAGATGCCTTCCGTCATGTGAATCTGCCCTGTGCTGCAGTAGCCTCCTACTATTGTTATACAATATGCCTGTATCTGTAGTCCACTGGACAGGATTAATAAGTGGTGTGCAGTTGTTCTGGGTTAGATAACTGTGTGCACAGTACATGCAGTATGTGGGATGTCTGTGGTACGCATATGCAAAGGTGCTGGCGATGTGTGTTGTGGCTTCCACTGGCCCAGTGGGCTGCATGGATAGCATCACTGTCATAACTACTGAATAACTGTGTAATAACATGCATACATAGCAAGGTAGTGTACTGTGCTTGTGGTGTTGTTCAGATATGTATATCCAGGCTGAGTAATGTGTGTCCACATCACAGGGTTGGATGGCAGCACACATCCAGTATGTATGGATGAACACCCAGAATGTGTCAGACGTGTCACCTGTGCAGAAGTATCTGGCCATTACCTGTGCATCCCCACAACACACACACATGCAACATATGGCAGATGTACTATAGCAGTACACACATGTTCATAGGTTCATACTAGGCTATCTGCCCGAGGGCATTTACAAGCCTAGCCCATCGCTTTGTGGCTTACGCCACCCCTTTAGTATGGGGAACCATACCCATTATTTTGCTGTGCCTCTGTCGAGCAGTGACACGGAGGTAATCCCTGGGGTATATCTGCGATCTCCCATCCATTGGTCAAGATTTCTCTTGAACAAGGCTAGCGAGGTGCTCTGCCTCACATATACCGTGATTTTGTTCCACAGCATAGGAGTCTTTGGGTGATGAATCTATCCCTCCAGCATGTCCTATTAATAGCCGTGTCGAGGTTTAAGTCTCCGCCTTGTGGCTCTGATGGATCTAGGTTTTTAGGTGAAGCATATTCATCAAATCTGGGTTTGACATGGCCTTGTATGTTGGGCAAAGGTCACCTCTGAGCAAGCGTAAGCGACTGAATAGAACATACATGGACATGCTGGAGGGCAAATTCTAACTGAGAGGCTCCCTTCACTCTGTAATGAGCTCGAACAGTTGAGAATGAACAGTTCATAGGTTCATACTAGGCTATTTGCCCTAGGGCGTTGGTAAGCCTAGTAGAATGTGTTTGTCTTTTGCCACCCAATCACAACTTATGCTGCTATGCCCTTGTCCGACTTTAGTATACTTTGCCTCTGTCTAACAGCGACATAGAAGTGATACCTGGGGTACAACTATGATCTCCATCCACTCATCCAGATTCCTATGGAAGAGAGTCAATGAGGGACTCTGCCTAACCAGTAGTGTGAGCTCATTACAGAGTGAAGGGAGCCTCTCGGTTAGGAATATGCCCCTCCAGCATGTCCATGTATGTCAGTGCTGAGGTCCAGCTCTCCTGAGCATGTGGCTGTATGGGACTCTGATTGCCTGAGGTGCATCACGTTCATTACTGCTAGGTAGGACATGGCTGTATATGGCATGCACAGATTGCCTCTGAACAGGCAGTATGCCACTGAGTCCAGCTGGATTCACTTTACCTGGGCAGCATATGACATCTGTGTGAGCCATTGCAGTTGCTGTAGGTGTCTGGTTAGGTACATCCCAAAAGGTGCATTGTACGCAATTATAGGCCTGATGATGGATGAGTACAGAGGCACAATGACCTCCCCTGCCATACATGTGAATCAGTCATGATTAGCTGGGCTATATAACATGTCTGTCAATCCACGTTGGCCATGTGGTAGACAAATGACAGACCTCTACCATGTTTCTTCCCCAGGTCCCCAACTACGTCTTCTGTACTCAATGGCCTAACACCTATGTTGTACTGTGCCACCAATGTGGAGGCGTGGGAATCTGCATTGAATACTGATACTCCCCCTCCCTTGTTCAAGTGTTGTGGCCGACAAGAATGGTAACAGCTATAACGTGGTAGTACTGGTGTGCTCCTGTGAAACCTGAAACAGGTTCATGTTACTGCACAGATATCGATGTCCAGAATGCTAGGTAGGGTTTTGGGTGCGTGCATCCTTGGGTCTAGACGTCCAGTGTTGAGTAGCATCACTCTTACTTCCTCATCCTTTGTGATACAAATGGATGTGGGTTTGCCTTATGAGCCTTGCCTAATACAGGCACTATGGGTGTAGCAGGAGGCTCCGCCAAATGTCAATAGGACTGTGGTGACAGGTGCAAGCTGTCCCTAGCAAAGCATACCACCCCAAGATGGCAGGCATTGGCACACCTGTGAATGACACCAGTATGTCAGTCAATTGTTGGAAGGGATCATCGTGCCTTGATATTGTGGCATTGTTCTAGGTGAGGGTAGGATGCTACTCAAGGTCAGGGTCAAACTGTCTCGGGCTACGTGCTCAGAGAGCTCTGTAATGTCTCATGTCATGTAGTCCAGGGAGGAATGTGTCAGGCCATTCACAGCAGCATGGACATTGACTGAGTCATACCTGTACCTGCCTTGGGGTTACCTGACTGTTTGTGTTATGTGGCAGTTCATAGTGCCTGACAGGCTGCACACCGTGACCCTCACCTCGTTAAGCCTGGTGAACGTGATGTGAGTGTGCCTGATGATAGAGGCACCTAGTACAGGTGTATGTGGTGTGTTGTTAACTGTTAATGGCTGTGAGTGTTCAGCACATTGGCTTTGTGTGATATGTGTTGCACATGTTCGTTTATGTGGTAGTGGTTGCCTGGATGTCTGCTTAGGAGGTCTCTGCTGCATAGGCAGAGCTGTGGTCTGAGCCTACAAGTATGATCATGTGTGATCATGTGTTAGGTCCGCTGTTGTGGTAGGTCTACATGAGACTGGAAGTGTAGTGAGTGATCCCCTTTGCCACGTGACTGGTTATGGCGGTATTGAGTAGACAGAGCCTAGCCTCCAGTCTGGTATATGGTTGCATCACTCACATGAGTTTGAATTTGTTGTTAGGAGGAGGGTTGTCTGTGTACATGCATCTGTTCTAACATTGTCTCTGGAGTACCACACTCACCAGCTGGACTGAGGAGGAACTGACAACTGACCTCTGGACATGCTAGAATACTATTGTGAACTCTGTAATCACTAATGATTGAAAACAAGGTCCAGTGGGGAGTGAGGGTGTACTGACATTACCTACAACTGCTGACTGATATAAAAGCGTCAGTGAGCAAATGCCAGGTAACCTAAGTGCAATGTGTCACAATGAAGTAAATGCAACAATGACAAGCAGTCACTTGCTGTCATGTGTAACATGGAAGTACGTACAGTAAGCAATGCAGATAACAGTAGTGAGTCACAGATGTGTTGCAAAGATGTGTACTATGTGGATGTAGCATACCAGTGAAATAACAAGCTAACAGATAACAAGCATATAAACAAAGGTAGATGCAGGAGGCCTGGATGTAGTGTTTGCTACAACAAACAAGGTGTAGCAATGTCAGTAAGATACAGCTCAGATATGCAGGCACTATAAACCTGAAACCAGATGTCCCCAGCTATGAATGGCAGAGTACAGCCTATTGTCACACATGGGTGCAGACCACAAACCTTGTTAATGTTAAATAACTGGCCTGAAGGCCAACTGCCCATACCAGAACTAATACACTTGTACACTGGGCCCACAATCAGCAGTTCCCAACTTCAATGGATGAAAGATATGTGTCCTGCCACCACAGTGCTTGCCACCAACCTCCCTAATGTAAAACAACTGGTCTGAAGGCCAAGTACTTAGTACAAATGACATAGAATGATAGCTACACTGTAATCAGGTTTTAACCAATCAGTAATAAGTAGAAGTTAACACTACCTGTATAGAATGTGTACCATGTATTGTTGAGATACTATGCTGATAACCTGTTTGTGTACCTTTCCAGATAGACATGGCACCTAAACGAAATCCTGCCTACTCTGCTGCAGAGGATGATGTGATCCACCAGAGCCTGGTGCGTGACTATGCCATCCTGTTCTCACGCACCACCCAGAATCAGCAGGAGAGGTCTGCACTGTGGCAAAACCTTGTTGGCAGGATAAATGATGTTGGCATGCATGATAGGACATATGAGCAGGTGAGACATCACTGCAGTGATTTGATAAGAAATGTCCGCCAGCGTGCTGCAGATATCTGCAGGCAACAGGCTGCCACAGGTGGGGGGGTGGCCACACATCCCCCCCTCACCAGACAGGAGGGGCTACTGCTAAGTGTTGTGGATCCAGCCCCAGAACAACAGCAACCATCATGCATCCTGATGGAGGTTGGATCCACACAGCAGCAAGACAGCGGCGTGCAGGTAAGATGCCATATTCATTTATTGTTATTACTTTTACATTTGTTGACCCAGATAGTCTAGCTGGATATAAGTTCATTTTCAGTAGAGGCCTGTGGAGAAAAGCTCCACACATAACGTAATAAAGGCAGACAGACAAGTTGTCATTACAGACAGCCAACATAATAGAATTGTACACCAGCCTGTTAATTAAATCAACATACATGTAAGGAAGTCAAACAGTTTAGAGTCATACACAATGTACCGTTGGTTTCAAAGCAATCCTACCTAAAGCATAATGGTTATGCAATAAGGCAAAAGCCATATACATAATAGTTAGGGCTCAGAAGGGTAGAGAAGTAGAAGGAGTATGACAGATACAATGATATGGAAGAGGCAGGAGTCAAGAAGGGAAGTGAGGAAAAGAAGGAAGACAGTCAAGAGGAGGTGGGAGGGATGGGAGAAGTAGGTCAGAGCATAGAAGGACATCAAGGTGAAAGAAACAGGGTAGAAGCTAGTTTCTATGCACAATGAGGGGTTAAAGGTGAAGAGAGGGTAGGGAGAGGGACGTTAGCCTGGACTCCAAGAAGAACAAAGCCAGTGGTTTTGGAAGTACAATTTGAGTTGACGTTTGAAGAGAGGTAAGGGTGAGATTAGAGTTAACTCCTGGTATGTACATATGACTGTTCTGTACGCTGTTACTTCATGCACGCATAAGGTGTGCATGTGGTATGTATCTGTCATCATGATATATATACAGACATGATGTGCAGCTGATGTGTATAAGGGAACTAGTGTACTACTGTACTGTATCATGTGCAAAACAAATGGCACACATGTGCCCACTGACATTACTCTCTTCACACTTCCAGGTCCCTCCCATGTAGCAATGAGGCAGGCCATACATGCTGGTGAGTCTTTTAAAATTATCTGTAAAACAATTTATAAAACTAGGAAGAGTAGTGTAACTCTGTAGTAGACATGCTGGTGACTGTGTTCACAATAACTGTAATTGACAGGTAGTAAATTGAGTAGTGTAACACGGTACTGATGTGTGTGTTTACTGTGGGGTGTGCATGTGTGCAAGTGTGCCTGTGCCCAAGTGTGCATGTGTGTTAGTGTCCATGAGTGCATGTGTCCATTTCTGAATGTGTGCATTAGTATTGAAGTGCATCTCTTTCAAATATGTATTGAGACTGTAATCTGTGTTCCATGTTTTCCTCCCGTAGGTTCTGGTGCTGCTCTGGTGACCTGCAGCAGGGAACCTGAATCTTGTGCCCCAGGTACTGATGATGATGAAATGTCTGTAATGGTGCAGGAAGGTGTGTCTGGGTCCACCATTGGTCAGCCAATTGACAGTACACAGCTTTCAACCCCGTCAATGCGCACAGTCATCCTGCCGTTACATCCTTTGTCACCATTGTCCCTAGGTGATGGACAGTCAGCAGTGCGCATAGATCAGGGTAATGTGGTACCTGTGGTACATGCATCCTCACAAGGCAGCCATGTGCAGAGGCCTCCAATGGTACCACGCAGACAGTCGCCCATGGGTTCTCGTGGGGGCATCCGTGGCCGTACTGCCTCTGGCCGACGTGCCCAAGGAGGTATGTCAACCTCCACTATGTTTAGAACTGTCATGCAGGCACAGGCACGTATGGAAAGGTACACCAGACAGGGTCTGAGGGAGCTGAGAGCATGTCGCATAGCCATGACAGACTGCATGATTGCGAATGCTATCCGTAACTTCACAGATGTCGTTGACAGACGTTGTGGGGGCATATAACAGCTGCTCCACAACCAGATGTCCATGGGCCAGGGCGATGGTGTGCGTTTGCGACGTCGACGTGGCCGTATGCCAGCAAGAGCACCAGCTGGCAGTGGCCGCGGACGACAACAGGCCCACTCGCGCGCCTCAAGTGCCAGCACCAGCCCCAGCAATGCTGGGTCTGTGCTGTCATCCAGACGCCCCAGGAGACCATGTGCATGTGGCTCTGGACAGTCCCAACAGGGAACTGTGTCCAGTCAACACACCCCTGCTTCCGATGACAGTACCCAGTCTGGGTTAGTACCGGATACGGCCCGTAGCACCCCTGCCAGGCACAGGTACCGTGTCCGTGCCCACAGACACTGATCTGGATGACCTGACAGGTGCAGTCTGCGGCTGTCCACAAAACCCTGTACATGGCAGCCATTATGTGGGACTGTGCGTGCTTACACACATGCAGAAACCTGGAAACCTAACACCTAGGGCAAACACATACACACACACACTGCACCAACAACGGTCCACCCTGTATTGCTGCCCCTCACAAACACACATACACACACATGTCAATTGGTGTTACCAGTGGCCGGCTTGGGCATACCTAACCCACACCCTGTGCATATGATGACACTGTGCCACCTCCTGCATACTACAACATCGGTGCAGGTAAAGGTAAACACGTTGCTGATGCACAGGGTGACTACATAGATGTGTATAAGTAGTAACATGTTGGTAACTGTTGACTGTTGCAGTATAAATGTGTGTATATCCCAGCAGTCCTGCTGCAGTAACTGTATGAATGTCCTCAATTGTTATCTGCACCCATACTACTTAACAAAGTGTACCAGCTGCACACCATCACATGCTAACATTGACTATGGCAATGTTCATCTTGTGCTGTTATGTAGATTCAGCTACATGTATCTGTTCTGTCACACATGCATCTATACACACCCTGCTACCCACACAGATGCACACTCACCTGCCATTCCCATTATTTATCACCCTACATGAGTAGCTGTTGATACATGACAGGTACACATTTCAGAAGTGCACTATGTTGTTTACTACTGGCATCCCCTTCTCTACCTGTACTCACAGGGTTCAGGCAACCTCATCAGTTGGAAGATGTAATGTGCATCAGGTACTGTAGTACCCTGATTGCCACAGCAAACATGTTTCCCATACGGAAATGCACACACAGACACATCCCACATCCACACACTTGCCACATTCAGGCTTCAGAACACTATCTAGGTATATTCTGGTACATGCGTGTTACAGTAGCATGTAACACTATACTGAGTACTGGCAGATAGTTGTCTGTTGTCATGTTGTCTGTATAGAATAAAAGAATTGTTTGATTATCCTACTCCGTTTTGTGGACATTACTTGAAGAAGTGTTACCTTACATGTGTTATCAGTACCACCACCTTCTGTTTTGTAGTTTTGTTTGTATAGGGTGCTATCAACATCACTGCTTGTTAAGGGTAATAACCACCCTGCAGTGCATAGCCCCATGTGGCAAAAGCCACATCCCACCCCATCATTGTGCACACACACTAACCCCACCAACAGTAAAACACATACTTTCCATTTGCAAGATTCAAACCCATACCTAACTGTGCAATGACAGTAGAAACAGACACATTAGCAGAGTGTGCTATTTGCAGTAGTTGGAGAAATTCTTACTAATGCTGTACTTAGAGGGTGCTGACATCATCTGTGTGTAGGAGGAGGGATGTGCACCCTGTAGTGTGTTCTCCCAGTTGGCAAAAGGCAGTTAACCCTCCCAGCATAGTGCACACACATAAACCACACTCATACATTCCCTTTGCAGGATTCAAACCCCTACCTAACTACGTTATGACACTGAAGAAAGACGCATTAGCAGAGCGCGCTATGCAAATTATTTGAGGACTTTACTACAGGTGATATAGTTATACAGTCCTGACATCATCACTGTTTCAAAAGGGGGATCTGCATCCTGTACCATACTGTCACGGTTGCTAATAGGGACATTTCCCACACACACACATCGATGTGTTGGTGGTTTGCATATGTGGGGGATCCAGAACTCCAGTGTGATTAGTATATGGTTTGATTGCAACAATGAGGGATATACTCCCAGTGGTGAGCAGTTTGTACTCATGTTTGTAAAGATCAGCTCTACTATACCTGCCCCTCTTGTGGGAAGATTGGTTACCTGTTCCATAGCCAAAGAATGTCCGATCAATGGGAACCTTAGAGCTTGGGTATTGTGGCTTGTGTAATGTTCACAGTCTATGTTTGGGTAGCTGGCATCACCCAGTATGATGGTGTTTGCAGAGTAATCTAAACTCTCCTGTGTCAGCATGAAGGCTGTGTGGGAGACCTGAGTTTGAGAGGGTGCTGTAAGAGCTCCTCTGTGTCTCTTTCCATGTGGTCCAGGGAGGTACGTCCCAACAGGTAGCTGACTGTGACCCTCCCCTTGCTTTGTCTGGAGGGCGGCACGTCTGTCAACAGCTCATGTCAAGCAAGTGCACACCCCTCATAAATGATGTGGAAACCTTCAAAGGCCCAAGGCCTGTTGAAAATATGGACCAGACTGCAGATACCTGTATAGAGTCATTCTGTGGACACATTCAGGAATGCATGGATCATGAAGCCACATATGAAAGCATGACCCAATTCTCCAAAGGCAGATGTCCTGGGCGCTGGACACCAGCCATAAACACACTATACAATAGAAGGATGGTGCCACTACATGATACAACAACCTCCCAAAATGTGAAGGTACCACTGATGAGTATTGGATGACAACTACAGGCACCCATATGATTGTCTAAGGCCATCTTTGAGAGAGGATTCCACAAGCCACTGAGGATAATCACAAGGCTGCCTGTAGTTATGTTAGTAACCTGAGTGGTACTACCCAGATATGCTCAGAGGTAATACAATATGTCACACAAAATATAAAACACACAGACATTGCCATCATCCTAGTGGACAGGTTCAATGCTGCCTTCTCTCCCCACCACACCAAAAGGGAACATATGTCTCGCAGCACAGTGCTTCCCCCCTGACATCACAGATGCTCAGGTAAGAGATGCCCTTCCCAAAGCAATAAACACTGCATCAATGGGACCAGACAGTGTCCCAGGCTGTGTCCTACATGAACCACAAGAAGAGCTACACCCAGACATAACACCACTGTTCAATCCCAGCCTTAATACACGATATGTGGCCAGAGAGTGGCATACAGCAACAGTGGTCCCTCAACATGCAGGTGGTGCTGTCACGGATCCTGGACACTACTGCCCCATATGTCTGACTAGCTTTGTCTGCAAAGCTATGGCAAGGATCATCATGAACCTCACATATCTAGATATTGTGGACCTACAGACATGTCACCATACACAGTTTGGCTTTGTCAATGGCAAATCCTGTCTATCAAACCTGTTTGCTTTGTTTGAAACAGTCACCAAGGCCACTGTCAAGGGGTAGGAGGTCCACACAGCCTACCTGGACCTTGCATAAGCCTTGGATACAGTACCCCACTTGTGCATTCTAGGAAGCTCACCAGTGTACATAATAACCCCTATGTCACTATGGGTATTGCACAGTGGCTCAAGGGCAGAACACACATGGTAGAATTGCTGGAGCCATGTCAGCCTCCAACCTGGTACAAGTGTTGTCCCACAAGGCACAGCCCTAGGAGCTGTCATGTTCATTATATATTTGTCATAGGTACAGGCCATCATGGAAGTACTGTGGCTCAGCAAGTTGCAGGTGACTGCAGACCGAACACCATAATCAACTCAACAGCTAACACACGCATCCTCCAAATGGGACTCTTGCAAACACACGACTTGTGCCACAGCCATGGCCTCAACGTGAATGACAGAAAGAGTATAGTCATTCCCTTTGTCAAACACTAAGTGACCACAATGTACCACATATGTGTTAATCCAGTAAGTGCAGACCAAGGAATTATGGACCTTGGGGTACGAGGTTGATAGCATTCTACCATTTGACAACAACATGGACAAAGTGGTTAGGTAAGCATGTTATATGGGCCACATCATCATGGGATCCACATGTAGGCCAGGGAGGACATTGTGCCCCTTTACTCATCCCTCATCATGCCCATAATTGACTATGATGAACCTGTCGGCATGCACCTTACCAGACACCTGCAGCAACTGGGACTACCACATATGTACCTCAACAAGGGGATCAAAGTGCTCAAACAGATGCCACATACTGACTGGTTAAAGTAGCAGCAGCTCTACTCAGTGACATACTGCCTCTTCATAGGCAATCTGTGCCTGACATAGAAGGCCAGGTCATACCCTCACGTAATGGCCATGCTGCATCTCAGAATATCCAGATCCCACCAGGATACACGCTGGAAATACTTGAACCTCAGGAGTGATATACATAGGACATGGTGGAGGGGCACATTCACAACTCAGAGGCTCCCTTCATTCCTGATTATTATCCCAATAGAGGTTAGGCAGACTGACTCAGTGACTATCTTCAAGAGCGATATTAATGACTGGATGTGACATTGTAGGGTTACCCTGGGTATCACTTATGTGTCACTGTGAGAAAGAGGCACAGTATACTAACCTTGGAAAAGGGCATAGCAAGACAGATTCACAATGCATGTTGAAAGGCACGCATTCTGGCTAGGTGGATACATGCCCTGGGCAGATATCCCTGTACGAACCTATGGACCTATGTCTCTTTTCACCATTGGCCCTATGTGCTGTCAATCACCAATGTAATCTCAATACTCGGTAGCATGTGCAAAGGTCAGTTGTCAGTCACCTCTATGGTACAGTTGTGGAATATGTGTGTCATGTAGTAATGTCACAGCTGCCACATGTACACAGTCAACCCTATCCCCTACACATTGATGTACATCACATGTATGAGATGGAAACACATGGCCAAACTGTAACAACAACATACAAGTCAGTCAGATGCATGGACACATGACTCAGTCATTGTCCATGCCACCACAGCTGATGTGGGATGTCGCTCACTGGGATACGTGATAGGGAACATGGAAGGGAACACTGAGCAAGTGACACAGGCTGGTAGACCCCTGACCTTGGTTGGCATCAGACCCTCACCAGGGATTCCGACAAATTAATGAATGCTAATGAATAAGTGTAGCTACAACACCCTAGCTGAATGGTTCTTAGCATGCAGTCACTGCATTGCTATGGAATACTGTCTTACCACTCCCACAACAGGTGAGAACATGCAGCTCCTGTACATTAACAACATGTAGACTTTATGCCCCAGACCAGGTGTGCATCCCTCACTACTAGGCTGATAGCATCTACATCTCACACTGTATATACACATCCCACATGCAGCATCTGCACAGAAGACCACGGTCATAATGTTACCCTGTGCAAATACCATGTATTCACATGTGGCAGGCATCACACATGGTAACTATTGAAAGTCACAGGTACATATGTGTATTTGGCACACACATACAGCATGTGTTCATTGCCATAACCGGTGTAATCAATGTCATGCATTATTGTGAGGGACAACCCACACACATGGGCATTCTGTGTGTGCACAACACACATGGCATGTCTGTAATCAAAAGCCATACATAATTGTGATATCATTTAGAAAGGGGTATGTGCATCCTGTAGTGTGTTTTCACAGTTGCCAAAAGGGATATGTGAATCATACACACTTACCCCCCTTCACACACACTTGGCACCTGCTGGATTCAAACCCCTACCTAGCTATGTTAAGACACTACAGACGGGCGCATTAGCACAGCGAGCTATTCGCATTACTGGGGGATTTCTTTTCCCCTGATATACTTATAGGGTGCTGACATCATCAGAGTCTAGAAAGTTGTGGTGTGTTTTCCCAGTTGCCAAAAGGGATGTTTCTTTCATACACACTTGCACCCCCTTCACCCACACTTGCCACCTGTTGGATTCAAACCCCTACCTAACTATGTTATGACACTACAGATGGACGTATTAGCACGGCGCGCTATTCGGATTACTGAGAGAATCCTTTTCTCCAATATACTTATAGGGTGCTGACATCATCAGAGTCTAGAAAGTGGAATGATCATCCTGTGGTGTGTTTTCCCAGTTGCCAAAAGGAATGTTTTTTTTCATACACACTTACACACACACTTACCCCCCCCTTCACACACACTTGCCACCTGCTGGATTCAAACCTCCTACCTAACTATGTTATGACACTAGAGACGGACGCATTAGCACAGCGAGCTATTCGCATTACTGGGGGATTTCTTTTCCCCTGATATACTTATAGGGTGCTGACATCATCAGAGTCTAGAAAGTTGTGGTGTGTTTTCCCAGTTGCCAAAAGGGATGTTCTTTTCATACACACACACTTACCCACCCTTCACACACACTTGCCACCTGCTGGATTCAAACCCCTACCTAACTATGTTATGACACTACAGATGGACGCATTAGCACGGCACGCTACTCGGATTACTGAAAGCATCCTTTTCTCCAATATACTTATAGGGTGCTGACATCATCAGAGTCTAGAAAGTGGAATTATCATCCTGTGGTCTGTTTTCCCAGTTGCCAAAAGGGATGTTTTTTTTCATACACACACACTTACCCCCCTTCACACACACTTGCCACCTGTTGGATTCAAACCCCTACCTAACTATGTTATGACACTAGAGACGGATGCATTAGCGCAGCGCGCTATTCGCATTACTGGGGAATTTCCTTTCCCCTGATATACTTATAGGGTGCTGACATCATCAGAGTTTAGAAAGTGGAATGATCATCCTGTGGTGTGTTTTCCCAGTTGCCAAAAGGGATGTTTCTTTCATACACACTTACCCCCCTTCACACACACTTGCCACCTGCTGGATTCAAACCCCTACTTAACTATGTTATGACACTAGAGACGGATGCATTAGCACAGCGCGCTATTCGTATTACTAGGGAATTTCTTTTCCCCTGATATACTTATAGGGTGCTGACATCATCAGAGTTTAGAAAGTGGAATGATCATCCTGTGGTGTGTTTTCCCAGTTGCCAAAAGGGATGTTTCTTTCATACACACACACTTACCCCCTTCACACACACTTGCCACCTGCTGGATTCAAACCCCTACTTAACTATGTTATGACACTAGAGACGGACGCATTAGCATGGCGCACTATTTGGATTACTGAGAGAATCCTTTTCTCCAATATACTTATAGGGTGCTGACATCATCAGAGTCTAGAAAGTGGAATGATCATCCTGTGGTGTGTTTTCCCAGTTGCCAAAAGGGATGCTTCTTTCATATACACTTACCCCCCTTCACACACACTTGCCACCTGCTGGATTCAAACCCCTACCTAACTATGTTATGACACTAGAGACGGACACATTAGCACGGCGCGCTATTCAGATTACTGAAAGAATCCTTTTCTCCAATATACTTATAGGGTGCTTACATGATCAGTGTCTAGAAAGGGGGATGAGCATCCTCTGGTGTGTTTTCACATTTGCTAGGGGTAACATTTGGACCAAGTGTGTGAGCATGCCCAGTTCAGCCTTCCCGTGGCATGTTGTGTGAAAGATGTCTCATTTATCTAAGTGTGTGAGCATGCCCAGTGTGGGCTTTACATATGTTGAACTCTGCAGCCCATCACATTTGTGGATGAGTGTGACCTTCAACAAATACCTGAAGTTTATGGTTGTGTGTTCTGTGCCATGTTGTGTAGTTACTGTCCTAATGCTTTTGTGTGAACAAAACAGGGAGTATACTGTGCCTGCAGGTTTTGCATGGGATACTTTGCACACAATTGTCAACATCCGTTCATACTGACCTAACACTGTAGCACTGTCTAGTGTAGTGTTTCAGTACTTTCACTGTGGTGGTCAGTATCCTGGGCTTTAGTCCTATCACTGCTTTATATTTCCATAGTGTGCACAACAGCCTGGTTAGGGTCCAGTTGTGCACATCTGCACAAAGGCAGTGCCTCTACAGACCCTGTTAATTGCTGCCCCATAAGCTTAACAAGTGCAGTCTGCAAATCTATGGAGAGGATCATAATTGAGCTCATAAACAAAGATATAGGGGACATGCAGACATTGTACCCATCCCATTTTGGCTTGGTCAGGGGCAGATCATGCCTTTTGTACTGGGTTGACATCTTCAAATTGGTCACTTAGGCCATTGTTGGGGAAAGGCAGTCCATACAGCCTACCTTGGCCTTGCAAACACTTTCAACACAATACCCCACTCAGGTATTGTGGAAAACCCTAACAACTGAAATGTAAACCCATATGTCACAAGATGGGTTGCAAACTGGCTTAAGGACGGGACCCACAGGGTTAGAGTTGCTGGCACTATGTTAGACTCCAGGCTGGTCACAGGTGGTGTCACACAGGGCTCAGTCCTTGGCCCCATTGTTTGTCATGTACTTCCCAGAAGTACAGGCCAACATGGGAGGACTTTGGATGACAATGTTAGCAGATGACTGCACACTGGGCACCATAGTGGACAGTGCATCACACACAGATATCCTTCAGAAGGGACTCACAGTAACTGATAGCTGGTGCCAGGGCCATGGCCTGAAGTCAGAGTGCACAACATGTGCAGACATACCCTTCAGGAAAAGCAAGGTGACCCCAAGCTACCATATAGGTGGCAATCCTCTAAGCACAGAGGAGGTTATCATGGACCTGGGGACCCAGGTTAACAGTCGCCATTCTTCTGAGACTCACATTGCTAAAGTGGCTAGGAAGACCTTCTACATTGCCCACCTGATCAGGCTGGGATTCACATCCAGATCTAGTGGGTCATTGTTCCCCTGTACTCTTCACTTATCAGACCGGTGATCGAGTCGAATGCCCTATTCTGGCTGTATCTCACACAACATCTGCAGCAATTGGAGACACCCTGACTGTCCCCGACCTAAAGGATCAAGGAACCCCAACAGCTGTCATATGCTGCCAGATTGACGACACTCACACTCTATTCACTCACATACCGTCTGCTTAGAGGTGATATGTGCCTGACATGCGAGGCCATGTCCAAACAGAGATTAATGGGCATGCTCCACCTCAGACTCAGAAGATCCACCTGAACCACTAGTGCAGGTGACTTACACCTTAGCAGGGATGTATGTTGGACATGTTGGAGGGATGGAGTTATCACTCGGAGACTCCTATGCTGTGGAATACAATCCTGGTCCATTTGAGGCAGAGCACCTTGCTGGCTGTGTTCAAGAGGTATCTTGACCTAATGCTAGTCGGAGAATCTGTTTGTCCATCAACACATTGTAAGCGTAGTTCGACATGTCATATGTCTTGTTTAGTATACTGTGCCTCTGTCTACCTGTGACATAACATTGATACCCAGGGTAAACCTCCCATCTCCCATCCACGCATTAGGATTCCTGTTGAGGGGACTCAACCAGTGTCTCTATGGACAACCTGTACTGGTAGTTTACTCATGTGTGGGCGTGGCTTCTGTGTTTTGGATAATGCAGTACAGCCTGTCCTATATATGTCAGTGCTGGGGTTCAGGTCCCTCATGTGCATAGCTCCCTGCCATTCAGATTGTACAAGGTGCAGCATGTGCATTGATTCCAGCTTGGACGTGGCTTTCTACATCAGGCACAGCTTGCATCTGGGTGGACAGCATGGCAGTGTGTGGAGCTGCACTCTGTTTAATCAGACTACACATTACATGTGTTCCAGCTCTGTCATACACCTGGTGAGGTACTGTTGTGGACTTTACAGGTGCTGGATGTGTGTGCATGAGGTACACCCCACAGGGGCTGTTGTGGTAATTTCTAATGCTGATGAAAGATAACTGCAGAACCAGAATGACCTCCCCTTAGCTAGATGTCAGACAGCATGGACCATACAATCACAACTGAAAACAGGACCCTCTCCACAAAGGGAAAGTGTCCTGTCTGGTGGACCCCAGCCATAAACAAACTGTATGACAGATGAGGGTTACTACTGCAAGACAGAGCTACATCTCCAAAAGGGAAGACAGCTGTGATCAGCACTAGTAGAAAGCTACATTATCTCATAAAGACATGCAAGGTCAACTTGGGGACATAAATCACCAAAGACAATGAAGGTAACCACACTGCTTTCTTCAGTTATGTCAGACACCTGGTTGTGAACCCTCGGATATGCTCAGAGTTGGTACACAACAACATATATTCCAGTGACCTGACAGATATTGGCAACATTCCGGACAGCTTCAGTGCGATTTATCCCCTCCCTCACCCCCAAAACAAGATAGTTATCACTGCTGTATGTAACCTCACTGTCATCTTGGATGTCCATGTGAGAGCCACACTCAGCAAAGACAAGTACACAGCATCCATGGGACCTGCTAGTATCTCCAGTTGCATGCTATGTGAACTCCAGAAGGGGCTGGACCCATATATACAACTGCTATTTAACCTTAGTCTTGCTACAGGATATGTACCTGAACACTGGCATATGGCAACAGTGGTCCCACTCCACAAGGGGGATGCCTCCACAGACCATGGCAACTACCACCACACAGGCTTAACCAGCCTTGTCTGCAAAGATATGGGAGGAGTCATGGAGCTCTTACACAGACACATTACTGACCTATGGACCCTTGTTCCCACCTAGTTCAGCTTTGTACAGGGCAGATCCTGCCTTTTGCACCTTTGCACCCGAAAAGTACCTACCATGAAGATCAGGGTTCTTCAACACATGTCATATGCTTCCAGAATAGAGGAAGTCCAGCTTTGTTCAGTGTCATACCGCAAGATACTTACAGGTGACCTATGCCTGACATACAAGACCATGTCCAATCAGGATTTGGTGGACATACTCCACTGCAAGCAATCCAAATCCACCAGAGCCATGAGAGCTGAGTATTTGAACCTCAGCACATACATGTATAGGACATGCTGGAGGGACAGAGTCATAACTCAGAGGCATCTCACACTCTAGCAGAGTATCCCAGTTCATGTTTGACAGAGTCCCTCACTGACTCTCTTCAGGAGACATCTGGACAACTGCATATGAGACAGAGGCACAGACTAGACAGAGACACAGTCATGTTATTCAATTACGTAAGGGGTCATAATGTGTCACTACTAAGTCAGAGGCACAATATTCAGAATCTATTCTGTACACTTATTACCACTATAAGGGGTGGCATTAGCCACATCACTATGGCTAGGCTTATACATGCCCTAGGGCAGATAGCCTAGTAGTACACTATGACACTATGAAACACCGGTGTATGTGTAGCTATTGTCAATCAAACAGTATGATGTGGCTTCGGGGGCTTGATATCTCCCTGTATTCCAACATTGTTTTGTCTATTCCTTCTAGCATGTCTAGGGATCAGTTGCTAGTGTCCTCTCCTGCTCAGCTGGTGAACCTGGGAATATTGAGGCACTGTTACAGTTGCCTCATGTACACTGACAACCCTCTCCTTCTGCCATAAAACACACATACATGTGAGAGATGCAACTATATAGCCAAAGTGGAGGCTGAGCTCTCTCAACATAGGACTAGCAAGACCAGAGAGAGGGTGAAGGTAACCACACACACATCTTTAATCCAGTCTCACATGGCACTGTCACAACTTAAGATCATACACATAGACACACAGAGACACTCTCGGAGGCTCTGATCAGAAGTCTACCAGAATGGCGGTGGCCACCACAGCAGACACTCACACAACTGCCTCCACAGGGCACAGCACATGCAACACATTGACCACAGAGTTGGTGTGCCAAACAGTCACAGCCCTTAAGGCCAAACACAATGCCGGACACACTTGTCATAGGTGACTTTATAGTCAGACACACTGATGTCCCACTCACCAGATCAGGTACAGAGGAGGTCACAGTAAGCTGCCTATCGGGCACTGGAATCCACCACATAATGCAAGCACTCAGGTCACTAAACTGCAAGTACAGGTCTGACCCAGTCATAATCCATGCTGGTGTGAACGACCTGAGATGTACCTCCCTGGACTACATGGAAAGAGACATAGAGGATCCCTCTGATTATGTAGGCCAGGCAGGTATGACCCTGACCTTCGGCAGTATCATACCTTCACCAAGTATGATGCCACATAAACAGAGACAAGATGATCAGCTGTAGTATTTTGCTTAGACTATGGTGTCATTCTAAGGGGGTCCAATGTCTGTCTGCCTGGGATGACATGCTGGACAGGCCATGGTGATTTGCAAGGGACGGCTTGCACCTGTCACCCTGGGCTTCCGGATTTCAGATGATGCTCTTGCCACCCCATTGTGCCTTTTATGCAAGACTCAGATTCTACACCTACCACCCTAGAACACAGTAAAGGAAAGACACTAAGGGTAATGCTGCTCAATGCCCAAGGTCTCAACCTCAAGCTGCACACACTCTATGCCCTTCTCAGTATGTAGCACATTGATGTCTGTGCTGTGCCTGAAACCTGGTTCACAGCTTCTGACAGCACCATCGGCACTATCGGGTGTTACCTCATATCATGCATTCCGCATCAGCATCCCGACAACACCAAGAAGGATGGTGGGTGTCCATATTCATCAAGGACAACCTCACCTCATGGTTGGTGGCAACACACGATGCATCAGAGACCATCCAGGTGCCAGTGACCATAGGCAAGACTGCTCTGCAGTTTGTAGCATGTTACATGCCACCCGCTCAAACTCAGGTACCTCACACAGCTATCCTGCAAACACTGAAGGGGATAAATGTATCTCAAAACACCATCCTACTGGGTGATTCCAACTATCCACATATAGACTGGGATCACTAATCATGCCACAACACTCTAACACAAAGGTTCCAAGAGTTCATACACTGAAATGCCATGGAACAACTGGTCCCAATCCCCTCAAGTGGAGGCAACATACTAGAACACATCATCACGAACATGGGGTCACACTGTTCAACACCAGACATATACCCATCATTGGTGAGATCAGATCATGGACTATTCTCAGTGGGAGTCGACATCCCACCCACACCCCAGATGGGAAATGAAACGGTGAAGACCTTCTCAAATGCCGACTTCACATTTCTGAGGACTGGTGTGGTCTCTTTCAAGGCCCCCAGGCCAGCAGACACCATTACCCAAGCCACTGTATCACTTAGAAATGCCTTCTACCAGCACCTCCAGGACTGCATGGTTCAGGCAATCCCAAATAATAATGACTCTTTGTACCACAGGCAAGCATCCAGTCTGGTGGACCCTAGCCATAAACAAGCTGTACAACACAAGGAAGGAGCTACTACAAGATAGAGCGTAATCCGAGGGGAAGGCACCCCTGCTCATTGAGAGTAAAACACTGAGTGCCCACATACAAACAACCGAGGCATGTTTTGAGAGTAAACCCACTCAGGACTCCAGGGACAATCATGAGGCCTTTTTACCTATGTTTGAAACCTGGGAGGAAACTCCCAGATATGCTCAGACTTAGTTCAGAATAATGTTGATATCACTGCACCTACAGACATTGGCAACATACTGACTGACAGGTTCAGTGCAGATTTCTCCCCCCCTCCCCCAACTGGGGGGGTATGTACACCAGAGGATTGTAGCCCCCCAAACATCTCCACTGCTGGGGTGGGAACTGCTCAATCCAAGGCAGAAAACACTTTATCCATGGGACCAGATGGTGTCCCCAGTTGTGTGCTCCATGAACTCAATGAGTAATTACACCCGCAGTTAGGGCAGCTGTTTAATCTTAGCCTCACCTCAGGATATGTTCCCAAGGAGTGGCATACAGCAATGGTGGACCCACTTCACAAAGGAGGTGCCTCCACCAACCCCAGAAACTACCATCCCATCAGCTTGACAAGCCTGTTCTGCTAAGCTATGGAGAGGATCATAATGGGAATTCTAAATGAAGACATAGGGGACTTGCAGACATTGGATCCAATCCAGTTTGGCTTTGTCAAGGGCAGATCATGCCTTTTAAACTTGGTTGAGCTTTTCAAAACACTCACCCAGGCCATTGACGTGGGCAAGGCAGTCCACACAGCCTACCTTGACCTGGCAAAGGCTTTCGCCACAATACCCCACTCAGGTATCATTGAAAACATCACCAGCTTAATTGCGAACCCATACATCACAGCATGGGTTGCAAATTGGCTAAGTGACGGAACACACAGGGTCAAAGTTGCTGGTGCCAGTTCACACTCCAGAGCTGTCACAAGTGGTGTCCCACAGGGCTCAGTCCTGGGCCCACATTTGTTCAGTATCTACTTTTCAGAAGTACGAGCAAACACAGGAGGATTATGGCTGACAAAGTTTGAAGATGACTGCAAACTGGGAAGCATAGCTGGAAACCCATCTGACACAGACATCCTTCAGAAGGGTCTCATAGACACAGATAACTGGTGCCACGGCCATGGCCTTACATTAAACACTAAACAATGCATAGCCATACCCTTCAGGAAGAACAAGGTTACCACTACTTCCCATCTAGGTGGCAATCCTCTAAGCACAACGAGGTTATCAGGGACCTGGGCACCCAGGTTGACAGTGACCTTTGCTTGACACTCACATTGCCAGGGTAGTTTGGAAGGCCTTCTACATTGGCCACCTCATCATGCAGTGATTCACATCTAGATCAAGGGAGGTCATCGTTCCCCTGTACTCATCACACCAATGATTGCATACACTGCCTCATTCAGATTGGATGGGCCCACAAATTCCTCGACAGGAGGTGAAAGGGTCTCAAACATATTTCTTATGCTGCCCGACTGAAGGAATTCCAGCTGTATTCAGTCACTTACTGACTGCTCAGAGGTGATCTGTGCCTGACATACAAGGCTATGTCCAACCCAGACTTTATGAACATGCTTCACCTCAAGACCTCTACATCCATCAGAACTACAAGGGCAGGAGACCTAAACCTCAACACAGATATTAATAGGATGTGCTGGAGGGACAGATTCATCACCCAGAGAGTCCATATGCTGTGGAACAACATCCTGGTACATGTGGGGCTGAGCACCTCACTGGCTTTGTTCAAGTGAGATCTTGACCAATGGATGGGAGATTGCAGGTATACCCCAGGGATAACCTCAGTATCACTGCTTGACAGAGGCACAGCAAAATAATGGGCATATCCATCAACTTGCAGGGGTGGCAGACGCCACAAAACTCTGGCCTAGGCTTATTAATGCCCTAGGGCAGATAGCCTAGTATGAACCTATGGACATAGGCCTGGGGCAGTTCCTGCTATTAGGACAGTGGTCTGCAGCAGGCTATATAGTAGTAGTCGGTTTTAGCCATTGTTTTTTTACCATGGCTATTCCATGTTGCTTCTTGTTGTGGTACAAACATGGGTGTGTGGTTATCCATGCTATTTATTGCTAGACACCCTCATTTTGTATCTTGTTCCATGTTTTTGCACATGTACATCACTGTATGACGTGCAGCTGTTTCCACAGGGTCATATGCGTGGATATGGATGTTAGTTGGGGTCCTCAGGTGTGCATATTGTACATGATATTACATTACTTAACACATGGCATTCATGCCTCAGGTGGTGCTGCAGGGCCACCTCTGTCGGATACACATACTACACTCCTGTACATTTGGAAGCAGGTTGTGTCATGTTAGGCATCCCTGTTACTGTATGAGTGAGTCAGAGCGGGTATCAGTCCCAGTGTTCCTACTGACCAAGCGTATGTGCTATCGTTGCCTCTTTGCCAAGGCCAGGGCATACTGGGCACGCCTCCTTCTGCCTACTGGGACAAGGTCAGGTTGTTCCTCCTCCGAGTCACCCCTGCCTGTGGTGGCCTTGGCAATGGTGGGGATGTTTGGCCCAGCCCTGTGCTGGTCCTGCTGCAGCTGTTTCCGCAGGATCATATTATGTAGCATAGCACATATCATGATCATTTGGGTACATGTAGTTGGTGTGTACTGCAAAGCTCCACCAGATGTGTCCAGACACCGGAACCATGACTTGAGCAGCCCAAACACACGCTCTATGATATTACGTGTTTGTGCGTGTGCCTCATTATGGCGTTCCTGTTCAGGTGTGTGTGCATTTCTGATGGGTGTCATCAGCCACGGCTCAAGTGCATAACCTGCATCCCCACTAGGTGTCCGTGTGGGAAGTCCCCATTGGCAAATGATTGGTACAGCTGCGTCAGATGCCAGATGTGGGAATCGTGGTAGCTCCCAGGGCAGCCAGCACACACATTCATTATTATGCCCTGGGCATCACACACGACCTGGCAGTTGATGGAGGGGTATCCCTTGCGGTTAATGTAGACTCTACCCGCTCACCGGCTGGTGCTTTGATGCGTATGTGCGTAGTCTATTGCACCCAGCACCTCAGGGTATCCCGCTATTTGCTGGAAGAGACGCATATTGCTGGCCACAACTTCACGGTCATTAGGGACATATATATGATCACTGACATGTGGTGACATGGCATCCAGGAACTGGTGCAGTACCCTGGAGGCTGATGCCTGTGATATCCCCATCATATCACCAGTTGGTCTCTGGAAGGTACCTGTTGCTAGTATTCTTAGGCCAACACATACCTTGGTTTCCACTGGGATGGGTTCCCCTCTGTTGGTTCTGTGTGTGAGGTGTGGCCTGCACAGCTCAACAATCTGCTGCAGGAGCTCTCTGTCCACTCTATAGCGCTCTACTATCTCCAGCTCATGTAACCCATGGTAGGTGACCCTGGGCCTGTATACTCTTCTCCTTCTCCTCACTCTGGGTTGTCTGTCAGCATCTGCATTGTCACCACCCTCAGCAATTCGCCTATGCCTGATTATAATAGCCATAGCAGCCCCTAGCATTTCTGCTCTGAGTTCAGCTTTATTTCAGTTTTCAATTCTGATAGCTTAGCTTCTGGCAGTATCTCTTGTGAGAAACAGCCTTCACTGCTCTTTGTTGTGTTTTAAGTGCTGGGCTGGGCTTCTAGTCTGCCTGTGTAATTGCCTGCTTGTAATTGTTTCCACCAATTAACTCCAGCAGTATTCCCTGGCAGTTTCCCTGTATTTTGGTTGTTTCCTGTTTCCTCTCTGTTTCCTGAGGGGGAGCAATGTGCACACCAGCTCAAACACGCTCACAGTCACTTAAACGCGCGCACACATCCTTACACAGTGTTACATGCGCGCACACATCCTTACACGGTGTTAGCTAGGCTGATTCATGCTAAACGCGCAAGAAACTGCCTTACACACGTGCACGCCAGCAGAAACCGTTGTAAACAGTTTGCAACACGCCCCACATGTTGAACCTGCCTTACACGCTACAAGACTTCGCAAGATACACGTATATCAAGAAACTTTGAGTGTAGGGATAGCGTATACCCTCAATTTCTTGACTTTCCTAGTGTTCTGTTGGGACACACCTCCCCTGATGTCTGTCTGTCATCTGTTACCTTACATTGCCCTCCAATCTGGGACATTTCTTTCTATCCTTCCCCGTGATGTCACCTACCTCTTACTCTGTTCCTCCCCTTCTCTAACTCTTACACTACTCAGAAAGTGCTCATTACCTATGTGGCAGTGTGATTCAGTATTGTAACCCTCATTTACATAGGATTGCCTAGTAATGCTTAGTTACATATCTTACACGGAGCTTCCCCCCCTTGACAACCACTAAACGGAGGCCATATTGTTTTTAGTCTGCAAGTCCCTCCATTGACATTCCATATAATACATAAATCCCACAATTGTGGGCTTATAAGCTTCGGTTTTCAGTTTTAGGTAGCGCACCCGCTTGCTGGGTGCGCTGCAGTTAAACACAATAATCCCGTGAAAAAAAAAAAAAGTTAAATAACTTATTTTTGCAACACTTTTTCATGCCAATGGCCACATATTTGGCCATTGGCATGCTTAATGACACATATGCACCCTTTATTTGGAGCTGACATAGCTCCGTTTTGATTTTGCAGAAATGTACTCAGTTGTCAGCTGAGTACATTTCTGCAGCTAACACGTCCGTTACACGGACTGGTTTCTGCTTCGTGGATCGCTCAAATACCTCATTTGCATATCTTGGAGCTGCAAATGAGGTATTGAGCATTTCCACGCCCAGGCCGTGTAAGAGACGTGTTAGCTGTCTCTTACACGGAGGTTTGGGCTGTACCTGAATCGGGAGGCTTACACGGAGGCTTACACTACTCTTGAACTCCGTGTAAGCCTTCCTGAATCTGGCCCACTGTGTTAAGCAAAATGGAGGTGCTATTTGATGAGTTAACAAAGGTCAATGGTCAGTGTAATGAAATGAAGATCTAGTAATCACACCAACAGCCAGGTGACTGTAAAATGCACTGTGCACAATATTAGTGATTTTAACTGAAACTGTAATATAATGTAAAAAATAGTAAAAAAAAAGCATAAAATCGTAGGGAGAACATTTAAACAATGTTTAAGTGATGTATCATTTACCTTTGCATTTATAAAAAAAATTCTTGCAATTTAACACAGAGCACAATACAGAAGTTGCAATTGATTTTTGAACATTCTAACTACATTCCTTTAAAATAAATATAAACTTTATAATTACAAAACTAACCATGAGAGTACTCATAAAACTGGTTGAAAGTAATTGACATTGGGCCAGATTCACAAACCCACTGGTTGTGTACACGTTGTGGTAATTTTTTTTTTGTATTCAGGAAGCACCCTTACACAGTGCTGCATGTTCCTTCAACACAAAGACGTACAACACTACAAAGGGACGGCCCTGTGACTGTGTGGAATGATAATGAGGCATTCTATGGGGAGAGACGTATGCTGACTAGCCATTTGCTCCATATCTCTCGACCTTAGTGCAAGATATCTAGACAAAGCCTGACAAAATGGGGGGAAAGGCACAAAAATAGAGACAGATTTTAAATATTCTCTTGTAAACTTCGAAATTTGCTAAAATAACAGGATTTGTGTTAACATACATTTTCTGAAGGATTTGAAGTCTGAAACTCAAATGTGTGTCATTATTTGGTGACTTCAGTCCTCAGATCATCCCAGTGATTTAACAGAAAACCACAGATTTTATGAACATCAAAAAATATGAGGGCGAAAATCTGGACTGTTAAGAGGGATGATGTGCTCTCTTCCCAGAGCCCCCCCCCCCCCCCCCCCGCAGAAAGCCAGCTATACAGGCAAGCAAGTCAAGAACGCAATTGGCTGTGTAGATTGGCATGGCCATTCCCACCACTTTGTGGTAGCAAACATGTCCAAAAGGCAGTGTTCACCTGCAGACATGAACATGGTGGGGGGGAACCATTAGAGATCAGGGCTTACTGTAAAAGTGCCATAACAGCATCATCATCAAAACTAGGAATGGAGGTGGGGGGAACCACTGGACACCAGGAAGAATGTTGAAAAGTGTCATCCCAGCAGCAACATTACAATGAGGATTGGGGGGAGGGTTGGGGGATACATTTTACCATTCCAGCGTCAACATTACTAAGGGAATGGATACATTGGACACTAGTGAATAGTGCTCTAAGACATGGAACAGCATGACAGTGATGGGGGTTTGGGGAAACATCTGACAAAACTCTTAATTCCCATAATGGCACCAACTGCACTACTGGCATTGTGGGTGAGGGAACAAGTAGACCACATGGAAATACATTACTATGGTGGTGGCAATGTTTCTACTGGGACTGGTGGATGGGGGATCCACTGGACATTAGGGATGAGTTCCTGAAGTGCCATAATGGCACCAGTGTTATTATGGGGCTGGGGGTGGGGAGATACTAGACTGCAA
Source organism: Protopterus annectens (assembly GCF_019279795.1). Classification (NCBI taxonomy): domain Eukaryota; kingdom Metazoa; phylum Chordata; order Ceratodontiformes; family Protopteridae; genus Protopterus; species Protopterus annectens. The sequence continues at coordinate 954,467,080 of NC_056730.1, forward strand.
GGGAACACCCCTTAAAGTGCCATAAGGCACATATAGCATGACAAGAATGAGTGAGGGGTAAACCACCAGATGCAAAGGCTTACAGTCATAAGTGCCGTAATGGCACCAACAGTAGTATGGAGAGGGAGGAAAAACTAGACCACCAGGGCTGACTCATTAAAGTGTTATACTGGCATACACATTATTATGGGGATCAGAGGACAGGGGATACACTAGACCACCAGAGCCTAAGTCAATGGCACTTAAGTAGTACAGGTGTGGGGAGCCCATGGGGGATAGGGACCGGTACAGGGAATGTAGTGTGTGTGTGTGTGTGTGTGTGTGTGTGTGTGTGTGTCTATATATGCTTCTGCTTGTATACATGTGTTTGTTTGAAGGAGAGACTGGAGGAGGATGTAATTGCCTACATGAGCAGCAGGGTACTGCTGCAAGGTGCAGGTCAACCATGGTCAGCACTTTGCAGCAGAACGTGCGATTCAGAAAATATGCCGATTATCCAATAATGAGGTCCAGCCTTGTAGGAGCTAACAAGTTCCTGAATCGCATTTGGGCATATTGTGCTAAGATGACCATTGTAGCATGAGTGCTAGGGTGTTTAATGAATTCCAGGGATTATAATTATATTTTACCAGCTCGTGTGTGTATGAAGCATAACTTATTTGCTAAACACTAACATATGAATAACATGCTAAAACTTAATGGTCAGTAAAGTAAAACTTATCTTAGGCCTTCCTCTTTTCTTCTTACCTGGCAGCTCCATCCTTAGCATCCTTTTCCCAATATACCCAGCATCCCTCCTCAGCACATGTCCAAACCAATGCATTCTCACCTCTCTGGCTTTGTCTCAAAACCATCCAACCTGAGCTGACCCTCTAATATACCAATTCCTAATCCTGTCCATCCTTGTCACATCCAGTGCAAATTTTAACATCTTTAACTCTGCCAAGTCCAGCTCTGACTCCTGCCTTTTTGTCAATGCCACTGTTTCCAACTCATATAAGATAGCTGGTGTCACTACCCTCTTGTAGACCTTCCCTTTCACTCTTACAGGTACCCATCTGACACAAATCACTCCTGACACGCTTCTCCACCCACTCCACCCTGCCTGTACTCTCTTCTTCACCTCTCTTCCACACTCACCGTTACTCAGAACTGTTTATCCCAAGTATTTAAACTCATCCACCTTCACAAACACTACTCCCTGCATCCTCACCATTCCTCTATCCTCCCTCTCTTTAACACACATATATTTTGTCTTAGTCCTCCTGACCTTCATTCCTCTCCTCTCTAGAGCATATTTCCACCTCTCCAGGGTCTCATAGACCATGGGGACTCCTGACTGATCTTATCTGTCAACCTGTCCCTTACCATTGCAAATAAAAAAGGGCTCAGAGCTGCTCCTTGATGTAATCTCACCTCCACCTTAAATGCATCCGTCACTACCACCACATACCTCAACACTGTCACACTACCCTCGTACATATTCTGTACCACTCATACATACTTCTCTGCCACTCCCTACGTCCTTATACAATGCCACAATTCCTCTCTAGGCACCCTGTCATATGCTTTCTCTAAGTTCACAAAGACACAGTGCAACTTCTTCTGACCTTCTCTATACTTCTCCATCTACACTCTCAGAGCAAACATCACATCTGTTGTACTCTTTTTCTGGCTTGAAACAATTCTGCTGATCACTAATCATCACCTCCCTTCTTATTCTAGCTTCCACTACTCTTTCCAGTAACTTCATGCTGTGAATGATCAGTTTTATCCCTCCATAATTACTACAACTCTGCACATCACCCTTATTCTTAAAAATCGGTACCAAAACACTTTTTCTCAATTCCTCAGGCATCCTCTCACTTTCCAAGATTTCATTAAACAATCTGGTTAAAAACTCCACTGCCATTTCACCTAAACACCTCCATGCTTCCACAGGTATGTCATCTGGACCAACAGCCTTTCCATTCTTTATCCTCTTCATAGCTGTCCTTACTTCCTCCTTGCTAATCTGCTGCACTTCCTGATTCACTATCCCCACATCATCCAACCTTCTCTCTCTCATTCTCTTCATTCATCAGCCCCTCAAAGTACTCTTTCCATCTGCTCAACACACCGCCCCTCACTTGTGAGCATGTTTTCCTCATTATCCTTTATCACCTTTACCTGCTGCACATCTTTCCCAGCTCGGTCCCATTGTCTAGCCAATCGGTACAGGTCCTTTTTTCACCTTCTTAGTGTCCAACCTTTCATACAACTCTCCATATGCCTTATCCTTAGCCTTCACCACCTCTCTCTTTGCCGTGGACCTCATCTCCTTATACTCCTCTCTACTTTCTTCATCTATCTGACAATCCCACTTCTTCTCCAACCTCTTTCTCTGTATACTCTCCTGTACTTCCTCGTTCCACCAACAGGTCTCCTTCTCCTCCTTCCTCTGTCCAGATGTCACACCTAGCACCTTTCTAGCTCTCTCCCTTACCACCTCTGCTGTAGTTATCTAGCTATTTGGTAACTCTTCACTGCCACCCAGTGCCTGTCTTAACTCTTCCCTGAACTTCACCTCAGAATCACCCTTTTTCAACTTCCACCATTTGATCCTTGGCACTACCCTCTCACTCCTCCTCTTCTTCTTGAGCACCAGCTTCATCCTACAGACCACCATTCTATGCTGCCTAACTACACTTTCCCATCACCACTTTACAGTCTCCAATCTCCTTCAGACTACATAGGATATAATCCACCTGTATGCATCTTCCTCCACTCTTGTATATCACCCTATGCTCCTTCTTCTTAAAATATGTATTCACCACAGCCATGACCATCCTTTTCGCAAAATCCACTACCATCTGACCTTCTGCATTCCTCTTCTTAACACCATACCTACCCATCACTTCCTCATCCCCTCTGTTCCCTTCACCAACATGCCCACTGAAATCCGTTCCAATCACCACTCTCTCACCCTTGGGTACACTCACCACCACTTCATTCAACTCACTCCAAAATTTTTCTTTCTCATCTATTGCACACCCAACTTGCACTAACAATATTCATCATTACACCATCAATTTCCAGCTTCATAAACATCAGTCTGTCTGTCACTCTTTTCACCTCCAAAACACTCTTGGCATACTGTTCCTTCAGGATAACCCCTACCCCATTTTTCCTGCCATCCACACATGATAGAACAATTTGAACCCACCTCTGATACACCTGGCCATACTCCCCTTCCATCTAGTCTCTTGCACGCACAATATATCAACCTTCATTCTCTCCATTATATCAGTAGCTCTCTCCCTATGCCAGTCATACTGCCAACATTCAAAGTTCCTACCCTCACTACCACACTCCTAGCCTTCCTCCTCTCTTCCTGCTTTTGGGCTTGTCTTTCCCCTCTTCTTCTCCTTCGGCCAACAGTAGCCCAATTTCCACCAGCACTCTGTTGGCTAACAGTGCTGGTGGCGGTCATTGTTAATCCGGGCCTTGACCAGTCTGGTATGGAAATCTGTACTGTTGTCCACATATGTCATTTGTCAAAAGTTTTACACTGGATGCCCTTCCTGATGTAACCCACCCCATGTATACGGGCTTGGGACTGGCAAGAAGAAATGCACTGGTCCGTGCATCCCCAGTAGCTGGATTAAAGTAGGAAAGTTTAATAATTTATGAATAACTTTTTTATTTTTACAGATTATTGGCATACATTTTGTAAATATTTTATGCATAACTTTATTTTTTTACTAATTGTTGCTACAGAGTTTATAGAGATAATTTTGTATATCCAATGATAAGTCATTTAATTATGATAACTACTCAGATATGGATTGCAAATATTATTTAATCACATGACATTATTATTTTTTCATATAAACAAAACAACTAAAGTGTTGATTTGAGAATGTGACCAACACATATTGAAGGAGATCCAAAGTGTTGTTCTTCAGATGACAGAGATGAAATATGGATTGTATTCTATGACAGATCTTCAATTAAATAACACTGTGTATATGTATTTAGTCCAAATAGCAGTGACTGCTAACTATTGTCATGTTTCACCATGCACCAGTCATAAAAAATAAAATGCTGAGAACAGAATAAGGAGCGGTACAATATAATAAAATCAGAGATATGCAGTTAAGGTACCAGAACCAACACAGCTGCAGGTAAAATCCAAAGACACTTTAATACATAAAAAATAAAAATGACAGAGTAAGTGCTTTCATGGTATGTTACCACCGCTTCATCAGACTAATTATGAAGAGTATCCAAGTCACTTAAATAACAAAAAAGTGAAATCAATTAGAACATCAATTAAACACTTATTACTTTAAAGTGCCAGCACATAGAGTACTAAAACCATAACTTATAATACAACAATAAAATCAATGTTTCAAAGGTCTAGCCTTCAGAAATGGTTTAAGGGAGACAGCCTCATTTAAGCCAGGTGCTTTCTCAGCATTTAAGGATAGAATCCACTTCTGTTCAGCAGATTCAGTCCAGTTCCTAATGTCCCCTTCTCTTAAACCCTCAGAAATTATCTCTGAAATAGGAAGGATACTAATGCCCTTGCTAAATATGTTATTAACCATGGAGCAGACCATAATTTTAGGTTTTTAGTGCTTGAAATCATTTCTGAGAGTTAAAGAGGAGGGGACATTAGGAACCGGACTAAATCCACTGAACAGAAGTGGATTCTGAAGGAGCCCAATGTTATGGGTGAAAGTGCTAAGTCAGTGATTCTACATTTACAGTAAAGCTGTGGTTTTATCGTGTCGCGGATCTTTTTATTCTTGCTAGTCTTCGTTCAACTTGGTAACCTAGTAAGTCAGCCTGTGAATATGGGCACTTTCCCTTGTAATAAATGTGTAAGTTTTAAGTATATAGTGCAGACATTTGATAAAACTAACACTCTGTCATTTAAATATATTGCTAGATATTGCTGTCAAATGGAAGGTATAGTCTATGCATTGAAATGTGGTTGTGGGTTATTTTATATTGATGAAACTAAGAGGGTTTTCAAATCTCGGTTATAGGAACATGTAAGAGATATTAGGAATGGCAGACTTGAAAGTCCTCTGGCAAAACATTTTAAATATTACCATGATTGTAATCTTGATAACTTAAAAGGAACAATTTTAGAGAAAGTTAATGTTGAACAAGGTAATCTTAATATTAAGAAGAAATTGTTGTATAAAGAAGCCTTGTTCATTTTAAAATATGCAACATTGATCCCTAGTGGGCTTAATGTGGAGTGCATTTGGAAGTTTTTTGTTTAGTTTAGTTAATTGTCTTAATTATTTTAATTGTTTAATTGTATAATAGGGAGGGTTTTTTATATACAAGAAAGATGTTTTTGTCATGGTTCAAACTCCTGGAATGTTTTTTAAGCTGAGGTGCTAGTGTGTATTTTTTGCTTTTAAAAGTTGGTGACCTAGTTTATTGTACGTTGTTTACTTGATTTAAGAGGTTTGCTTCTTCCAAGTTGTCAGAAGCATCATCTGGGGCTCAAACAACCAAGAAATTAGATAAAAAATATAGAAAAAAGTGTTTCCTGGATCTGACCACTCCTTTGACTTTGAGTTCAGAATCTCCTCACAAAGTTTCAAAACATTCAGATCTGACCTCTTCGAATCCAAAGGCTAAACCTGGAAAGTCTCCTCGGATCAGATCTCCACCATTGGTTTTGGATCCAGTTTCCTCTCATCAGCCTTCTCTCTTCTTGGAAAGGTCTCCTAATCACCATCATTCAAGAGCACCATCAACAAAATCTTGCACTCATTTTTCCAGAAGGCTGACTGAAGCCGATTTGGACAGGATGATGAGGAAGTTCTTGTCAATGCAAATTCAAATGGGGGTTCTTCCAGCTCCAACCCCATCTAGTCCGGAGACCTTTGTTAGTACTACCCCACCAATACTTGCTTATTCACCAATCCAACCTTTGGTTTTGGCAGTTGGATCCGAAGATTATGGAGTCATCCACCTTGGCTCCGAAGATCATGGTATTTTTGACTCCAGTGGTGTCTGTGATTGGATTGGCTCTGAGCAATTTGGAGCGAGATGACTTTAGGTGCCGTAGTGTTGGCGCTGGGTCTGGGTTGTTGGAATCAACTTTGAAATTGTCAGAGTCATCTCTGCTCCTCAGAGCTTCAGTGTTAGATAGCTTGGCTTTGACTCCTTCATTGGGCAATCTGCCTTTGGGAGCTGATGGCCAGAATGTCTTTTCAGAGCCATTGGTTTCTTTCTGTCTAAGGCATTCTGCTTTTGAAGTGGTGGAAAGAGCTTTCTCTGTCCCTAGTGTTAAGATGTCTCCCCCTCCTCAGCTCTGACTTCCCAGTCCTGGGTTTTGAGCCACAAGTTTCTGTGCCATGGGGACAGCCAGCCCAGATAAGTCCCCAGGATACCTAGCAGGGTATACTAATTTCTTCCGATACTTCTCTAGAGCACCCCACCGAAAAAGTTCCCAGGAAGAAAAAGTGCAAGAGGAGGCACTTAGACTCTCAACAAGAGTCTGTCACAGAGGATACTGATTTTGATGAGCGAGAAGGGTCCGCAAGATCGTCACCTGATGACATCTCTTTTGAGACATTCTAGAACTTCTAAAATAAAGAGGTGATTGGTCTACCGACAGCCCTTCCCAGGAGGAGTCTGTATCCCTGGAGGCTTTTGTAATTGGCCTGTCTACATCCTGCATAACTCCTCCCACCGACAAGCTTATTGGTTTGGTCTCTTGATGGGGGTGGAAGGAACCTGACACCACTGAGCTGATACGCAAGAGACCAGATAGGATCCTGCCTCCACTGAAGGACAGAGAGTCCTGGAGCAAAGGAATAACAGTTGAAGCCTTTGTAGCAGTGGCAGTTATGAAGAAGGAGATAGCAGAACAGTGTTCCTCTGTCCACCCCCCTAACAGGGATTCTTGGCTACTGGACAGATTTGGGAAGCATATATATGTTTCAGTGACCTTTGCCCTTTGATCTCTGAGTTATTTGGCATACTTCGCAAAACTCCAGAAGGATTTGAATAAGGAACTTACCAAATCCCTCTCTGGTACCATTTCTTCTGAGGCCACTATTACCTCACAGTTGGCTACTGCCCAATCCATTTCAAACTCATCCATTAGACTTATCTCACATGCAGCTGAAAGTACCTCATGGACGGCAGGTTCAGGCATTTCCATCAGTAGGCATGCTTGAATGTGCTTGTGTGATTTTACAGAGCCCTTCCAGTCTTCCTTCATCAATGCTCCCTTTGATGGAATTTTATTTTATTTGGTCCCAAAGTAAAAGACACTCTCCAGGTATGAGCAGGAAGGTAAAACCCTGTCTGCTATGGGTGTATGTTTTTCCTTTCCTCAAAGGACCTTTTCTAAGAACCAATGAGGAGGACCACAAAATGTGGTTAAGAAAATCCCAGGGTCCCTTCCAAGATCCACATGGAGATAGTTCCCCAGAGGCAGGGGGAATCTAATTCCCCAGAGGCAGGGGGGATTATAATGGAAGACACTGTCTATGCAGCAGAGGTGGACAACACAACCAAGACTCTAGAAATACCTTCTCCAACAGATCCTACCAACACTCTGGAAAGGAGGCCTAACTGTCCACCTCTGAGGCAGTCAGGGGTCATTTATCCCTGCACCAGGGAGCCTGGATACAGATTACAAAAGAGTCATGGGTGCATAGGATTATTTCCATAGGTTATATAATACCCTTTTACCACCACTCCTTTGATAAACAAAATCCCCAATGTTCCACCCAATCAGAGGGAAACAGCAGCTCTAGAAATACACAATCTGCTAGAAAAAACAGAGCAATCAAAGAAGCCAACCTCCAGACCAGAGGGAGTTCGGAACTTAGTCAAGATTATTTTTAGTATCAAAGAAAACAGAGGATCGGAGACCAATTTTGGATTTTAGCAATATGAACAAGACAGTTCAGTAGACCAAGTTCAGGATGGTCATGCTTCAGTCCATTCTGCCTTTTCTGCAAAAGAACAACTGGATGTGCTGAATAAATTTTTGGGATGTATGCTATCATATCAAAATGAATAGATGATCCAGGAGATATCTACATGTTTGGCTGGGAGCTAGTCATTACCAATTCAGAGTGCTGCCCTTTGGTCTCACCATAGCCCCCAGGGTGTTCACCAAGTGTATGGCAGTAGTAGCAGCTCACATGAGGCTACAAAGATTCTGGCTGTTTCCATATTTGGATGACTGGCTCATAACTGCTCCAACCAGGCATCACCTGATCAAAGCACAAGATTTTGTACCGAGTTATACTCTCATCTGGGAATTACCATCAGTCACAAGAAATCTCAACTCAAAGCAACTCAGTTACTGGAGTTCATCAGAACCTTGTTCAATACGTTATCTATGACAGCCTCTCTCTCTCTCTCTCTCTATCAAGGATGCAAACCATTTGATCGTATGTTAACAAGATCATTCAAAGTTTTTCTGTTTCAGCTTGACTGATCCTTCAAGCATCGGGATCAATGTCTGCTGCAATCATTTTGGTACCATTAGTGAGGAGCCTTCAGTGGACCCTAGTCACTCAGTGGTCCATTCTTCACCAACCTCTATCCAACCAGATCAAGATAACACAGGCTTACAAGAATTACCACCTATGGTGGATTTACTCCAGTAAGAGAAAAGAAGATTGCCCCTTTGTTTTCCCTCAGCCCAAGGCCATAGCGACCATGGACGATTCTCAGATCGGGTTGGGAGGAATTTTTGGGAAAGACAGTCCAATGCATATGGTCCCCCAAAGACACCAAAACACATATCAATTTTCTGGAAATGAGAGCTGTCCTCTTAGTATTGCAGGCCTTCCAAGACATTCTCCCCTTTGGGACTATTGAAATTCAGACATACAATATATCTGTGGTCTGGTACATCAACAAGCAGGAGGGAACCAGATCTTTCCCCCTGTGTCGAGAAGTCATGAGAGTGTGGCAATGGGCAATCTCATCAAATCAATTTCTTTTAGCAGTGCATCAGGGAAATCCATCATGATTGCAGATAAGTTAAGCAGGTCCATTCTAATGCCTCATTAAAGGTCCTTCAGTATGAATGTGGCAGAAAGGATTTTCCACCAATGGGACAACCATGCTCTAATCTCTTTGCATCTATCCTCAACAGCAAGTGGAGCAGGTTCTTTGCCCTGATCTCCCCATCAGGGGAGACAACAAGGGATGCTGTACTTCATGATTGCCCCCCCCCCGGTCTCCTTTACGCCTATCCCCCATTACCTCTAATCTCCACATTTCTTCAGAATGCATCTCGATTGAAGAGGACGGTTATCTTCATTGCCCCTTATTGGCCTCATCAGATTTGTTTTCCTTATTTGCTTTGCCTCCCCCCCATAGATTCTGGATCAAATTCCAGACCTTTTGTCTCACCCGACAGACATGGCATTTCCAGACATTCCCAGCCTAAAGTTGATCACATGGTTTCTCCACTTCTGTTGATAGCTAGATGGACCAGGCTCTCCTCCCCTGTCTGTCACATTATTTTATCCTCCTGTAAAGCTTCCAATAGAAAACTTTACAGAAGTAAATGGAAAACATTTTTTTTTGGTGCAGCAAAAAGACATTGATCCTTTTCAGCACAGGTTCCTAAAGTTCTTGAATTTTTAGCTGCAATTTTCAATGAAGATTCTAGCTCTTCTACTGTAAAAGTACAATTAGCTGCCATTTCCAATTTTCATTTAGGAGAAAGTAATTCATCTTTAGGGTCTTCCAAACTTTGTAAAACCTTCCTAAAAGGAACTTTTCTTCTTAGACCCCCATTTAAAGACCCCACTTCTCCATGTGATTTAAATTTTGTTTTACAATCATTGACACGGTCTCCAATTGAGCCATCAGCTAAGTGTGAACTAAAATGTTTGACTTGGAAAACTGTCTTTTTAGTGGCATTTACCTCTGTTAGAAGAGTTTCAGAAACTTCAGGCCCTGTCTTCCAGGCCTCCTTATTTGATTTTTCATAAGACTAGGTTATCCTTACAAACCAACCACTCATTTCTTCCTAAAGTGGTGTCATAATCCAACATTATTCAGGTTATCAACCCTCCAGTTTTCTTTCCAATTTTTTCCAACAAAGGAGGGCATATGTTATACCTTTTTAATGTTAACAGACAATTACAGTTTTGTCTACATAGAAGCAGAATACTGGGAAACTCAGAACAGTTATTTGTTTCTTTTTCTGAGTCAAAATTAGGCAAACCAGTTTCTAAAGTGACTTTAGCTAAATGGTTAACTGATTGTATTACCTGGGTATGTCTTTACCAGAACCACCAAAAGCTCATTCCACCAAGTCTATGGTGACTTCTTCAGCCTTTTTATCTAGATTTTCATTGAATGCTATTTGTACAGCCTCAACTTTCTGGTCTCTATGGGAAGAGCAGCCTTTGACTCAGCATTGCTCAGGAAAATATTTCCTTAGAGTCCTCCTGAGACATAGGTAGCTGGGGAGTCTATCCCAACACTTGAGGAATGAATGAAAATGACAACATCAGATAAAAAAGTTATGTACTCACTGTAATGCCCCTGCACTGGCCCAGTAATCAAGGAGCCTCAATCCTCACTATTGGCAACAATGTGGGACATACACAATGGGAGGATAACAAGTATGCACACAGTAAAATGCAGTTTCCCTTAAGAGCACACAGAGACCCCAGTCTGTCTGGGGCTGGTTTCTCCCTCTTTCTCCAAATCCCCAGTAAGACTCTCCACTGGTACAGCTATAGGGTTGAGATCTCAGCTGAGTGGTCAAGCCAAAACCTCCAGCACCCTCTCTGTCCAACCAGTGCTTTATGTCCCTACCCAAGTAGCTGACATATACACACTTTGAGATTGGATTGATATACAAACACACACACACACACACACACACACACACACACACACACACACACACCTGAGAAAGGCAGGCACAAGATTACTAGCTATGCCACCTTTTGCTCAGACTACAAGGTACTTCCAGCTGCCACCTTTATCAGCTACGATAAGGCCCTTACCAAAGGGTGTCCAATCCTGTTGTGTAATGTTACTATTAATCCAAATGGTAATTTTGACCAAGCTCCAGGCTATTAGGAGTGGCCTGTACAGTCTCACCAAATCCATATGCAAGTATGCTAAGAACTTAAATATGTCTCACAAATATCAGCCACAAAGATAGGTTTAAGTATATTTAATAATAAATAATAAAAGAACAAGACAATACTCAGTCAATCAACACAGTTACTTCAGAGTTCAAAATCACAGGAAATATTTTAAAACAACATTGAAGGACAGTCTCAAATAAATACAGAAAACATCTAAACTAATCTTTACTATATTCCTGTCTATATCTAAGAGAGATACTGTGCCCTAAATCTTATTTACAGACAGGTAAGTGCAGATGATAATGATACGTGGATGTTTTTGCTAGGTCCAAGACAAGATACAAAATGCCCAGCCTCTCTCTGAGAGAATTTAAATCAATATCAAACATTACTGCTGGACCAGCTTGGATGACATCACTTTTTGTCACCTGACTTCAGTTCCCACACTAAAACAGAAACTAATAGAATTTTTCATCTGTGTTAAAAATACATTTCTCTAAGATGTTTGCCAGATCTTGGAAGTCATAAACAATAAAACACTTTACATTTTAAACCTAGTAAGTACTTTTCTTTCAAGACAATAGAAACAATTCTAGCTCTAGACATTGTATCTGCTATTGAAGTGAAACTGAAAAATATCATCTTTTGTTTATGGCCCAGCTATAAAGTAACTTAACCTCAACTATTCTTAAGTTTTGCAAGTTAATCTTCTATGTTCCAGCAGGGTATGCTGTGGTTACATTCTTGAAGCTCAGTACATAACATACAGTTCTATATAAGTCATATCAATATTCACAGATGACATAATATTATTTACAAAATTCCAGATAGCTGGGCTGGCAGCGTAACATTTCTTCCCCCCAGAAAATTCAAGCTATTTTTTCAAGAGACCCCTTGAAAAACATTGTTTGAGAGGGTTGAGCCTATCTGGGAATATCTTACCTCATTCCCTGTCTTGAGAGCCCATCTGCATTGGCATTGCCAACCTCATTGTGGTGCTGCACTGTCATATCATATGCTTGCAACCCTACCTCCACAATAGTAACTTGGCATTTGGCTGTCTGGCTCGATGTAGCCATGTTAAGGGATTGTGATCTGTAACTACAGTGAATTTCCTTCCATAGAGATAATGCTAAGGTTTCTGCAGTGCCCACACTATGGCTAGGAATTTTTTTTCCACACAGCTGCATAGCATTCCTCCCTTGGTTGGAGGTTATGACTTAGATATACCACTGGGTGCTCTTCTTCCTCTGAGGAAACCTGGCTAAGTACAGCCTCCACCTCATGGTTTGAAGCATCCACCTGCACAAAAAATTATTTGCTGTAATCTATACTGGCTAACACAGGGGATCCTCCCAAAGCTTCTTTAAACTTCTGAATGCCTGCTCACATACTGGAGTCCACACTACCTTATTTGGCTTGTTTTTCCTTGTAAGTCATGTAAGGGGAGCAGCTATGGTACTATAATTGGGGACAAACTTTTTGTAGTACCCTGCTGTCTCTAAGAATGGTTTCACCTGCTTTTTGGTAAAAGGGGCAGGCCATGCCTGAATGGCTTCCACTTTGGCAGGTTCTGGCCTAATCTTACCACTCCCCACTCTATGTCCCAGGTAGGTGACCTCAGCCATATCCACCTGACACTTGCTGAGCTTAATGGTCAACCCTGCCCTCTGTAGTCTGCCCAGCACCTCCCTGACATGCTGAAGGTGCTGTTGCCAGGAATGGCTGTAGATGGCAATATCATCTGGGTAAGCAAGGGCAAAATCTCCTGTTCCTGCTACAATATGATCTACCAGCCTCTGGAAAGTCGCTGGGGCAGTTTTCATCCCAAAGGGCATCTTTGTGAACTCATACAAGCCAAAAGGAGTCACAAAGGCTGACCTCTCTCTAGCACTGAGAGTCAAGGGCATCTGCCCATAACCCTTGGTAAGATCAGGAGTGGTAAGATACTTAGCCCCACGCAGCTGCTCTAAGGCTTCATCTGCCCTAGTGATGGGGTAAGAATCTGACTTTGTATGACTATTTAATTTCCTGTAGTACATATAGAACCTCATGCTGCCATCCTTCTTTGGTACCAGCACTATTGGGGAGGCCCAGGGACTGCTGGACGTCTGGATTACCCCTAGTTCCAACATTTCCTGTATCTCCTCCCTCAGTGTCTGACTCTCTCAGGCACCCTATAAGGGTCTGCATAATAGGCCTTTGGGGTCCTGGTTCCACATTGTGTTGCACCAGGTAGGTGCGCCCTGGTTTCCCAGTGAACATGTCCCCAAACTCCTGTAACACTGCCCGGATTTCTCGAACCTTGGTAGGGGATAGCTGCTGGGACATTGCTACCCCTTCCACTGAGGTGTCAGTTTGAGCATCACTGAGAAGATCAGTCACCAGATCCCCCTCAGACTCCTCCTGCCATTCACTGCAAATAGTCAGCACAAGGGCCTCCCTATTATGGTAAGGTTTCATTATGTTAGCATTCTAGAATTTGTGCCCCTGCCTCCTGTCTAGCAGTTCTACCACATAGTTAACATCACTGACCTTCCTTATCACCTTGTAGGGTCCCTCCCAAGCTGCCTGCAGCTTGTTGTGTCTGACAGGAATGAGAACTATTACCTGCTGCCTTACAGCATATTCTCTAGCTCGAGCATTCCTGTCATACCAGACCTTTTTCTGCTGTTGGGCTTCTGCCAGGTTCTCCTGGACCAAGCCCATGAGTTCCCTGAACCTTGTCCTGAGGTTTAGGACGTATGCCACAACAGTCTCCTTGTGAGATTCATACTCAGCCTCTCATTCATCTAGAATCAAATCTAGGTGTCCCTCACCCTATGCCCATACAGCAACTCAAAAGGTTAAAAACCTGTGAATTCCTGGGACATCTCTCTGTAAGCAAACAACAGATGGGGCAAACATTTGTCCCACTCTCTCTTTAACTGTTCTGCAAATGCCCGTAGCATGGACTTGAGTGTAGAATTTAACCTCTCAACAAGACCAGTTGTCTGGGGATGGTAGGGGGTTGTCTTTAGGTGATTCACCCCACAGTACTTCCACAGACAAGCCAGCAGGTCTGATATGAAATTGGCACCACTGTCAGTCAGTATTTCATTTGAGAAACCTATACTGCTGAAAATTTCTAACAAAGTATTTGCCACCTTTTCTGCCTCAATGGAGGACAGAGCCACTGCTTCAGGGTATCTGATAGCATAAGCTACTACCACTCGGGTATACTTTTTCCCTGTGAAACGTGGAGAGCTCAGAGGCCCTACAATATCCATAGCTACCCTCTAAAATGGCTCCTCAGTCACAGGCAAAGGCATCAAAGGAGCTTTCACCTTGTCTCCTGCCTTGCCTACCTTTTGGCACTACTCGTAGGTCCTGCAATACCCTGTTACATCAATGGAAATCCCAGGCCAAGAAAAGTTCTGCATAATACGTCCCTTTGTATGTTTTATACTCATATGACTTGCAATGGGAATATCATGATCTATGGCTAGAAGTGCCAGACAGTAGGCTCTGGGCAATACCGACTGCTGTATTCTCTCACCCTCTAGCCCTCCCTCAGGGTTCCACTCTCTGTACAGTAACCCTTTATCCCAATATACAGATTCCCCCTTCCCTTGAGAATCAGGTGCTTCACTAACTACCTCTCACAGGCCTTGTAATGTAGTGTCTGAGAGCTGAGTCTGTCTCAACTGTCTCTTAGTAACCCTTCCCAGCTCCCCTTCCACAGGAAGTCTGGTATTCTCTGACACCGGTGCCTTACTGTCAGCCTGGGTACTACCACTCACCTCTGCCCTTGCAGTCACTCTGTATAAGGGCACATCAGTATCCTCAATCAGCTGTGGCTCACCTTCTGTCTCACTGCTACAGGGTAGCTCCCTCTCTGAAGTAACCATCTCACTAGTCCTGGCTGCAAGTGTGTGGTCTGTCTGGGTCTCCACCAAGCTACCGGACCCACATGTTTGTCTCCAAGCCTGACTGTGTGTAACTGCATGCACACACGGTACTGCATTATCAAAATCATTCTTTATCAGGACATCTGCAGGGATATCCTCAAACACACCTACGTGCTGGCTTCCTTTTCCACCTTCGCAGTCAAGGTGTACCCTAGCCAAAGGTATTTGGAATGGGGTCCCTCCTAAAGCTCTGACTGGAGTAGACTGCCCAAGCAAATAGTGCTCCTCTGTAACTATTGCAGGCTTCACAATGGTTAGGTCAGAGGCTGTGTCTTTCTTAACAGTGGCCTCTTTCCCATCCACTAAGACAGGCTATAATCTCTTGCGGTAGTTTGGTACCCTTGTTGTCTCAAGACACCTTACTGCTGGCATTTTGTCATTTCCACGTACCTGCTCTCCCACCTTTTGTTCCCCACCTTGCATCCATGCACATTTGTATGCTACATGGCCCGACTGGTTACATTTAAAACATTTAACCCTTGGTTCTGGACATGTACCTGGACTAGTGGTTTCCCCTGCTACTGGCGGACTCTGTTGAGGCAGTCTGGGCTGCCCACTATGGGTTCCCTTAGACCCATGAGCAGCACTGGGTGTCCCTTTCCTGTGCAATGATGCCCTGCTTGATAGGTATAGGTCTCCCTTCTTCCCCAACTCATCTGTGGTATTGCATTGTATATCAGCTAACCAGATTCTCATGTCCTCAGGCAAAGTGCTAAATCTTGTTTACTCACCAGAAGTTCTGCCAGACCTTCAAAAGTGGTGACCTGACATCCACTCACCCACCTATGAAAATAAGTGCTTAGTTCAGCAACATAGTCACACAGATTTTCATCTGCCTTGCGTCTATGCTCACAAAACTTTTTTCTATAAGCTTCAAGTGTTAAAGCATTCTAAATGACAGTATTTTATAGTATTATAATTTAAGCAATCAGTATCAGACAATTTAAAAATAGCAGTCACAGCTTTACCATGGTGTAAGGGGGTCAGGAACCGTACACAGAGCCCAAGGTCAACATTATACTGTTTATATACCCTCTCAAACAATAGACTGAACTATCAAAATTATCCCCCTCTGTAAATTGTGAAAGACATTTAGTGACCTTTGTTGCTTCTGGGGTTCAGTTACTCCCTTCCCCATTACCTCCATGACTCTGGCGAAGAGTCAGCAGCTCCTTTTCATATTGCCTCTACCTCTCATTCTCTGCACCTTCTAGGCATCACAGTTTCTCATTTCCCTCAGCCTCCAGAGGTCTCAGTCTCTCTGCTGCCTCTGTTTCCAACCACATGGCCTGCAGTTCAAGTCTCTTTAACTCCAGATGGATTTTGTCCCCTGTGAAAAGGTTGAACTGTTCATTTTCTGAGACTTGTACATCTCCAAGGCCAGCCTGGTTGTCCACCTGATTGCTGGTCTGTGATGCAGCTGTGCCCAAAGCTTCAATCATTTCTGCTTTAGTCAGGTTAGCATACACCAGTCCTCTAGCATGGGCCATTTCGGCCAACTGCCACTTTGTCAGCTTGCCATTCTCCTCTGCTGACATGCTTGCCTGCTCTCCCTGACTAACTAAGCTAACAAAGAAAAAAAAGTAATAAAATAATTGTGATAAGAAACTCTGAATTTTCACTGCATGGCTGATTGAGTGTACAAACACCTTCCTTAGTGACCACAGTTCACAGGCTACAGGAATTCAATATCCAGACCACTACGACCCAATTAATATGTGATGTGGCTATCCCACCACTGCCACCAATTAATATGTGATGCCCCTGCAATGACCTAGTAATCAAGAAACCTCAATCCTCACCACTGGTAACAGTGGAGGATGTACACAATGGGAGGATAACAAGTACAGACACAGTAAAGTGCAATTTCCCTTAAGAGCACACAGAGACCAGAGTCAGTCTGGGGCTGGTTTCTCCATCTTTCTCCAGATCCCCAGTAAGACTCCCCACTGGCACAGCTATAGGGTTGGGATCTCAGGTGAGTGGCCAAGCCAAAACCTCCAGCACCCTCTCTATCCAACCAGTGCTTCGTGTCCCTACCCTAGTAGCTGACACACACACACACACACACACACACACACACACACACACACACACACACACACACACGCACACACACACACTTTGAGATTGGATTGATATACACACACACACTATACACACACACACACACACACACACACACACACACACACACACACATACAGACACACACACACACACACACACACACACACACACACACACACACACACACACACACACACACACACACACACACACAGACACACACTTGGGAAAGGCTGGCACATGTTTACTAGCTATGTCCCCTTTTGCCCAGACTATAATGTAGTTCCAAATGCCACCAGCCACCCTTATTAGCTACTATAAGTCTGTTAACAAAGGGATGTCCAATCCTACTGTGTAATGTTACTATTAATCCAAATGGTAGTTTTGGCCAAGCACCAGGCTATTAGGAGTGGCCTGTACAGTGTCACCAAATACATATGCAAGTACCTCTAAAAGCTTAAATATGTCTCTCAAATATCAGCATCAAAGATAGGTTTAAATATATTTAATAATAAATAATAAAAGAACAAGACAATACTCAGTCAATCAACACAGTTACTTCAGAGTTCAAAATCACAGGAAATATTTTAAAACAGCATTGCAGGACATTCTCAAATAAATACAGAAAACATCTAAACTAATCTTTACTGTATTCCTGTCTATATATAAGAGAGATACTATGCCCTAAATCTTATTTACAGACAGGTAAGTGCAGATGATGATGAGTGGATGTTCTTGCTAGGTCCAAGCATACCACTCAACCTGGAATCATTAAAAATCTGGACAAGGCCTATGAAAAATAGGTACAAATCGGTACACTGATTAACATCTAATTTGCATACATAATTATGTAACCCCGCCCACTCTGATGGAATTTTGGGATACCAACTTTCAAACGCAAACTGAAGAACAAACAAAACAACCAAAATATGGCACCAGATTCCAACGTCCTATTACCTGGCTATTTCGCCCTATTTACCATAAAAACTAATGTGGGCATACTGCTTTATTCTACAATCAATGACTTGGATTTTATTTTTACATTATGCAGCATATCAATGCACAAACACTAACAGACATCTGATCAACAAAGCAATACTGTCTCACAATGAAAACAGACTTGGCATTAAAACTTCTCTGCACTTGAAACTCACATTCATTGAAACAGCATTGAAACCCACACCACATGCAAAGAAAATGCATCTGGCCAGCGGTGGATAAAGATTACCTTTGGGCTGTTTTCAAATCACTGGCCCATTGCACACAACAAGAAACATACATGTGTTCTTTTCTTTGATACACCTTCCTAAGTTATATTCCTTGTATAATACAGCACACTGAGTGCATTTTAAATTTATTGTTTGAATGAACATTTTCCAGTAGGCTGTACTGTAGGCAATGAAAAAAAATGCATGAACCAGTAATTGCAAAACTGCACAATTCAGAACACTTCTATCATAAAAGCCTACTTCCACACCCAAACTATAAACAGAATAACAGTAGTGTAAGCCATAGGCATCTTGCACAGCTTCTCGCACTTATTCTCAAATAAAGCTTTTTTTTTGGGGGGGGGGGGGCAAACTGTCAAAAACCAGGGACACAAACATTGCTTGTATAATTTTGGAAAGTTGCTGAATAAAATGCTGTGCTATCACCAGGAGTCTGTTCCATAGACGGGATAGTCTCTGGGATACATACCTATCTCTCCAGCAGGTCCTATTTATATCACAGGCGAGGTTTAAGTCTTTAACTCTAATTTTCCCAGAACAAAGCAAATTCATAGCCCAATACACACCTCCCATGCTGCCTGATAACACAAGACTCAATGACATTTTTGGTAAAGCATACTGAAATACTTCATAATAGAAGGCTTCTTCAACTACCTCTTAATAAACTGGGAGAACCTATACCTCCAAAGTCAAGTATGTTCAGGGATTGCAATACTTCATAACTAAAATCCTTGGGGTAAAAAAAAGACAGTTAAAACCAACTACAGGACATGACATCTTCCCCTAGCCCTAGTTAACTAAGACAGCCACTTCATGGACCACCCCCTCTAGCTTCTCCCTGGAGAACATGTAAACTATCACTTTCAAAATCTCTAAAACCTCTGTAGCCAATAATTACTTCAAGAACTTCAGAAGGACAAACAATGCCTTAAATGCTATGATGAATTATCCAAATTCACTTGCATCATTACCAGACCAGACAATTACATCAACTTATACAAATCATCTCCCATAAGTGCCTAGACCTGTCTATACCTACTACAGTCAAATGTAATGAGAAGTCACCAACTAAACTAAAAAGAATAAAAAAATAAAAGTCA
The DNA here is from genome assembly GCF_019279795.1 of Protopterus annectens. NCBI lineage: Eukaryota > Metazoa > Chordata > Ceratodontiformes > Protopteridae > Protopterus > Protopterus annectens. Next base: position 954,486,531 of record NC_056730.1, read on the forward strand.
TACCATAAACTTAAAAGTTATCATATTAAAAGATTACCTCAACAATATCTAAATATTAGTAAGGAACTAAAAACTATTACTAACAAGGCAATTTATAAGCTTAAATTAGTTTTGGAAGCCACTGAAAATAAGTGTCTTTTCAGGTAGATTAGGAAACTAAAGAAACAAACAATAACTAGTGTGCACCTGGCTCAGTACTAGGGCTTTTCCAGTTTCCAGATTGGGAATCTGGACCTTTGGTTAACCAAACTTGCAGATAATACCCCCTTCCACACATTTTTCTAAATACATTATCAAACTGGAAAGGCCAGAAAAGTTCCTAACCAAGAAAAGTTGTTGGGCTAAAGTCTCTCAGTAACCAAGAAAGACCCTCTATTTGCTCTTGTGGGGCTATCTTTGCTAGGTGTTTCATGCCATTAGATACCCCATCATCTTAAATTTCCATGTATATTCATAAGTCAAACAGCTCTATTAATACCAGAACTGTGAGACTAAAAAAATACGATGGGGACTCCAATTTGCCACCCTCATGACAACTCACCTTTGGAACAAATAGCCCCCTGAAAGTAGCACTAACATCCATTAAATCAAACCTGTATAACTGCAAAGATGCCTGACCAGATAGGCCCACTAGATGCACAAACCCTTTTTAAGACAGATAGTAACAATATCTAACTGACTTGCTCAAGGTCACACAGTAGACAAATCAGGGATGAAGGACTCAAACACCATACCGTTAGACTACAGGTTACAGTATACAGCCATAACCCACTGCATCAACTACCAGACACTTAAATGTGCGATGCTGCTCAAGGTCACACAGTAGACAAATCAGGGATGAAGGACTCAAACACAGTACCATTAGACTACAGGTTACAGTATACAGCCATAACCCACCGCATCAACTACCAGACACTTAAATATGTGATGCTGCTCAAGGTCACACAGTAGACAAATCAGGGATGAAGGACTCAAACACCGTACCGTTAGACTACAGGTTACAGTATACAGCCATAACCCACCGCATCAACTACCAGACACTTAAATGTGCGATGCTGAATTATCACCATTTATAGTACTCTACCATTTCTTAATACACACTTGTATGTGCTGTAATAGAGAGAGTACCATAATAGTTTTAAGAAAGGTATACAGTAACACATCACATATGCAGCATCAACCTTTTCAAATTACCTATTCCATTTTCAGTTTAAGAAAAAACAAATCACTCAGAACGGCATGCCAAATTGCCAAAACATTTCAATAACTGCAAAATTTAACAGTTTGATGAAAAATGTTAAAAAGAGAAGCACGACAGATGAGATGCTGGGCAAAAGGCCAACCACGCTAACATAACGACTAGGCCAATAAATTGCCAGACAGTAAAACCACATGAAATACATGAAAAGCCCTGCAACAACCCTAACAATTTTCACCTACCTAAAATAAAATACGTTTAAGCATTTAAGACAGTGATCTGATACAAGCTTATCCCAGCACGAACAGCAGCTTTCTTTCTCGACCCTCGGGCAGTAAGTCCCAGTCCAAATTAAAAATGAATGGCAGGCGGCAGCTAAGTGTTTCTGTTTGAAATGGGATTGGCGGCAAGCTTTTCAAATGCAGCAACAGCTTGCAGCCAGCCGGAAATGATGACGCGAGCTCAAGGAGCTCAATTCCAACTGGCTGGTAGTGCTGACGGAGCTGACGTCATTGCGCACGTGATGACATCAGCTCCGACAGCGCGAAAATTAAAAAAAATAAGGCAAATAAATCGGAAATGAAGGGGTGCCAATCGGGAATCGTGGCACCCCTTCTTTTGGACCCCAAAATTCGGTAAAAACTGAATAATTCGGGACGGTTGGGAGGTCTGGGTCCAAGGCAAAATCCAAAATGCCCAGTTTCTCTCTGAGAGTTCTTAAATCAATATCAAACATTACTGCTGGGCCAGCTTGGATGGCATCACTTTTTGTCACCTGGCTTCAGTTCATAGGTTCATAGGTTCATACTAGGCTATCTGCCCTAGGGCATTTATAAGCCTAGCCAGAATGTGTTTGGCTTTTGCCACCCATTTTAAATTTATTTTGCTATGCCCTTTTTCGAGGTTAGTATACCGTGCCTCTGTCTAACAGTGACACAGAAGTGATACCCGGGGTAAACCTACGATCTCCCATCCACTCATCAAGATTCCTCTTGAAGAGAGTCAATGAGGGACTCTGCCTAACCTGGACTGGGATTTTATTCCAGAGTGAAGGGAGCCTTTGGGTTATGAATCTGTCCCTCCAGCATGTCCTATTTATTTCAGTGCTGAGGTTCAAGTCTCTCAAGCGCGTAGCTCGATGGGATTTGGATTTTCTGAGGTGCAGCATGTCCATTAATTCCGGGTTGGACATGGCTTTATATGTCAGGCACAGATCGCCTCTGAACAGGCGGTATGCCACTGAGTAGAGCTGGAGTTTCTTTAACCGGACAGCATATGGCATCTGTTTGAGCCCTTTGATCCTCTTGGTGAGGTACTTTTGGGGTCTTTCCAGTTGCTGCAGGTGTCTGGTAAGGTACATCCCAAAAGGGGCATTGTACTCAATTATGGGCCTGATGAGGGATGAGTAAAGAGGCATGATGACCTCCCCTAATCTAGATGTGAATCCCTTCATGATTAGGTGGGCTATATAAAATGTTTTTCTAACCACTTTGGCCACGTGGTTGTCAAATGAGAGATTGCTATCAACTTGGGTCCCCAGGTCCCTAATTACTTCTTCTGTACTTAATGGATTACCACCTATGTGGTAATTTGTGGGCACTTTCTTTTGCCAAAGGGGATGACTATACACTTTTTGGCATTTAGCTTGAGGCCATGGCTCTGGCACCAGTTGTCTGTTTCCATGAGGCCCTTTTGGAGGAAGCTTGTGTCGGCTGGAGAGTCGATTATGGCGCCCAGTTTGCAGTCATCTGCGAACTTGGTCAGCCACAGTCCTTCCGTGTTGGCCTGTACCTCTGAGAAATGTATACCGAACAAGAGAGGTCCCAGGACTGAGCCTTGTGGGACACCACTTGTAACTGGTTTGGAGTCTGACATGGCTCCAGCAATTCTAACCATGTGGGTTCTGTCCTTGAGCCAGTTTGCAATCCATCTAGTGACATAGGGGTTTATATTTAAGCTGGTGAGCTTATCTATAATGCCCGAGTGGGGTATTGTATTGAAGGCTTTGCGAGGTCCAGGTAGGCTGTGTGGACCACCTTCCCTCGTCAATGGCCTTGGTGACTGTTTCAAAGAAATCAACCAGGTTTAAGAGGCAGGATCTGCCCTTAACAAAGCCAAACTGGGTAGGATCCAGTGTCTGTAGGTCCCCAATATCTTTATTTATGAGGTCCATGATGATCCTTTCCATAGCTTTGCAGACCAAGCTAGTCAGGCTTATGGGGCGATAGTTTCCAGGATCCGTTGAGGCACCACCTTTATGGAGAGGGACCACTGTTGCTGTACGCCACTCTTTGGATACATATCCTGTAGTAAGGCTGAGATTGAACAGTAGTTTTATGTTTGGGTTTAGCTCTTCTTGGAGTTCATGTAGGACGCAGCCCGGGACACCGTCTGGTCCCATTGATGCTGTGTTTTTTGCTTTGGAGAGGGCGGCTCTTACCTGAGCATCTGAGATGTCAGGGGGGGCAGCACTCTGTTGGGATAGATATTTGCCCTTTTGGTGGGGAGGGGGGGGAGAAGTTTGCGCTGAACCTGTCAGCTAGGATGTTGGCAATGTCTGTGGGTTCAGTGTATTTTTTGTCATTTTGGACTAATTCTGAGCATATCTGGGAATTACCACCCAGGTTCCTAACATAACTAAAGAAAGCCTTGTGATTATCCTTAGTGTCCTGTGCAATTTTTCTCTCAAAGCTGGCCTTAGACAATTTTAAGAGTGCCCATAGTTTTTTGCTAATACTGATCAGTGATGCCTTCCCTTTTTGGGATTTTGCTCTATCATTTAGTAGCTTCCTCCTTCTATTGTATAGTTTGTTTATGGCTGGGGTCCACCAGACAGGACGTCTGCCCTTGGAGGATTGGGTCTTGGTTTTATTTGGGATCGCATGATCCATGCATTCCTGAAGGTGTTCATAAAATGCATTTATAAAGGATTCTGTGGTCTGGGCCGTATTTTCCACAGGCCCAGGGGCTTTGAAGGATTCTACCTCGGTTTTGAGGAGTGTGAAATTTGCTTTAGAGAAGTCTTTCACTGTGGTTTTCTGGGAAGGGGGTGGGGTCGGGATGTGAATATCCAGTGAGATTAGTTTATGGTCTGATCTTACCAGTGAGGGATAGACTTCTGGTTTGGAGCATAGAGTCCCCATGCTGGTGATGATCAGGTCCAGTATGTTTTCCCCTCTTGTGGGAGTGGTAACAAGTTGTTCCATAGCATTTGAGTTTATAAATTCTAGGAACATTTGGGCTAGGGTGTTGGAACTAGAGTATTGCTCCCAGTCTATGTTTAGGTAGTTGAAGTCGCCCAATATAATGGTGTTTGGAGAGACCTTCATATTTTCCAGTGTTCTCAGGAAGGCTGAGTGGGGTTCCTGGGTTTGGGAGGGTGGTCTGTAGCAGGCTATAAACTGGAAGGCAGTTTTACCCACTGTTAGTTGCACATGGATAGTCTCTGATGCTTCGTGCTTTGCCACCAACCTGGAGGTGTGGGTATCTTTGATGAATATCGATACTCCCCCTCCTTTTGTGGTTCGGTCCAAGTTTTGGGGCCGAAAAGCATGGTATGAGGTATAACCTGGTAGTGCTGGGGTGCTCTCGGGAGCCCTGAACCAGGTTTCTGTTACTGCACAGATATCGATGTTCTCCATGCTAAAGAGAGTTTCAAGTGCATGCATCTTGAGGTTTAGACTTCTGGCGTTGAGTAGCATTACTCTTAGTTTCTTATCCCTTGTGATACCTATGGAGGTGGGTTTGTCTTTTGAGCCTTGCCTAAAAAAGGCACTATGGGGGTAGCAAAAGCCTTTGCCAATATCTGAAAGCCCAGGGGTGACAGGTGCAAGCCATCCCCAGCAAAGCATTATGGCTTGTCGAGCATATCATCCCAAGCTGACAGGCATTGGATCCCCTTTGAATGACACCAGTATTTAAGCCAATTGTTGAAATTGATCATCTTGTCTTCATATTGTGGCATCATTCTTGGTGAGGGTAAGATGCTGCTCAATGTCAGGGTCATACCGGCCTGGGCTACATGCTCAGAGAGCTCCTTTATGTCTCTTTTCATGTAGTCCAGGGAGGTACGTCTCAGGTCATTCACACCAGCATGGACAATGACTGAGTCATATTTGTACTTGCCTTGGAGTGACCTGAGTGCTTGTGTTATGTGTCGGATCCTAGCGCCCAACAGGCTCCTCACCGTGACCCTCTCCTTGTTCAGCCTGGTGAGCAGGACGTCAGTGTGCCTGACGATACAGTCACCTATTACAAGTGTATCAGGTGTGTTGTTTAGTCTTAAGGGTTGTGACTGTTTGGCACACTGGCTTTGTGAGATATGTGTTGCATGTGTTTTGTTTTGGGGTAGCGGTTGTCTGCTTTGGAGGTCTCTACTGCTTAGGCAGATCTTTATTTAGAGCCTCCGAGTATGTTTTTGTGTGATTATGTGTTTGGTTTGCTGTCGTGGTAGGTCTATGTGAGACTGGAATTATAGTGAGTGTGGTTTCCTTCTCCTCCTGACTGGTTATGCCAGTACTGAGTTGAGAGAGCTTAGCCTCCAATTTGGCTATATGGTTGCATCTCTCACATGTGTTGGAATTTGTTGGGAGGAGGAGAGGGTTGTCTGTGTACATGAGGCAGTTGTAACATTGCCTCAAGATTCCCAGATTCACCAGCTGGACCGGAGAGGAGATTGACAACTGACCTTTGGACATGCTAGAATAATATTGGGAATTCCTTAATAATTGAAAACAAGGGCCAGTGGGGAGTTAGGGTGTAGTGCTTTTAATTTTTAGTGCTGACTTATATAATTGCTTTAGTGAGCAAGTGCCAGGTAACTTAAGTGCAATGTGTTACAGGTAACTTAAATGCAAACATGACAGACAGTAACTTTCTTTCAAGTGAAACAAGGAAATAAGTACAGTAAGCAATGCAGATATCACTAGTGATCCACAGAAGCGCTGAGAAGCTGCATATTAGGTGGAATTAGCATTCCAGGGAAATAACAAGCAAACAAACAACAGGCATATAAACAAAGCTGGATTCAGCAGGCCTGGATCTAGTCTGTGCTACAGCAAACAAGGTATACCAATTTCAGTAAGATACAGTTCAAATATTCAGGCACTATAAACTTTTAACCAGAAATTCCCAGCTCAGAAGGGCAGAGTCCAGCCTCTTCTCCCACAAGAGAGCAGACCACGAACCTTCTTAATGTAAAATAACTGGCCTGAAGCCCAAGTGCTTAAACCAGAATTAATACACTTTAAGAATAACAGACACTGGGCTCTCAGTCAGCAGTTCCCAACTTAGAAGGATGAAAGCTACCTGTCCTGCCACCACAGTGCATGCCACAAACCTTCCTAATGTAAAACAACTGGTCTGAAGCCCAAGTGCTTAATCCAAAAGACTTAGAATGATAGCTACACTTTAATAAAGTTACTACCAAGCAGTAAAAAATACAATTGAATACTTTAGAGAATGCCTGGATTAGTGCTCAAGTTACACAAACAAAGCTAGAGTTCCCAGGCTAAAACAGAAACTAATAGAATTTTACATCTCTGTGTTAAAACTACATATCTCTCAGAATTTTGCAAGATCTTGGAAGTTGTAAAACAATAAAAGACTTTATATTTTAAACCTAGTAATTACTTTTCTTTCAAGAAAATAAAAAAAAACTTTTAGCTCTAGACATTGTGTCTGCTATTGAACTGAAACTGAGATAACATATTTTGTTTATGGCCCAGCTATAAAGTAACTTAACCTCAACTATTCTCAAGTTTTGCAAGTTAATCTTCTATGTTCCAGCAGGGTATGCTGCGGTTACATTCTTGAAGCTCAGTACATAACATAACATGCGGTTATATATAAATCATATCAATATTCACAAATGACAGAATTATTTAAAAATTCCAGATAGCTGGGCTGGCAGTGTAACACTCACCATAATGTTCCATCTATGTTGTCCATTTTCATTCTTCCTCAACTTCCATCCCTCCAACCCCTTCTGAATTTGACTTTTGGAAGGACTGAAAGATGCTGAAGGAACCAATGTTCCTTTATTTGAAGTCCAGATGCTATTGTTTAAATTTTTGCATAATGTTTACAGGCTTAAAGGACAGAAAACAATCTCTGATGTTTGTTAGGTGACTAGAGCATTATGGTTAAGGCAAAACCTCTAGAGTTTCAGTGTTCAATGAGCTGGAAAAAGCAGCTAAGTCAGATTCGAATGTCGGATCAGAACCCAACAGTTGAGGAAGAATGAAAATGGACAGCACAGATGGAATGTTATGGCGAGTACATAACCTTTTTCATTAGAAAATCATTTTGTATGCTAAAATCAAGCATCATGCATTCTGCCAAAGTCACACATCTCACATTGATGTACTCGAGATATTTTTATTTAAATATGCTAGTATGCTTATTCAGTAGTTATGTCTAATTTTGAATGTTAATAATATAATACAATATTACATGATAGAATGATGATTCTAAACTATTCTATTGTAATCTTTTTTAAAAGTACAAAATCAATGACAAATGTATTATTTTCTCTACTAAGTATTACAAGATGTAATAGCATGGTGATAAGTGGCATAACAGACATCCTACCAATATGTTAAAGGACATAGGTTAGTGTATACAGTTTGTAACACATCTATCTCTGTTACCTTTACATTTGTATACTACACATGTTTAATCCAAGTTCCAGTCCCAAAATGGATTTCACAGCATTTCCTGTCAGCTTATAACCACTATCATTAAAAAATGTTCTTATGTTATAAACAAGTTGGATTTTGCAGGCCTTTTGTAACATTGTTCATGACGGATTTGGGCTGGAGATTGATATAATGGTTAAGGTGTTTGCCTTACAAACATAAGGTACAGGAATTTAATTGTCACCTTTGAAAGGGAAATCATCTAGGCTTAAAATAACTCATAAGGGCAGCTAACCTAGTACTTACCTGTAAATCTATAAATCACATATCATAGTAATCAAACATAGAGTGTTTTCTTCCAGCCTGCAATCCTTCCGTTCTCTGTTTTTTAGGTAATGTTAACAGTAATTGTCATTAGGTTAATTCAGTGTCATAATTCCTTCAGAAACAAGATCGCAATTTTCATTTATTTATTTTGGAGGACTTGGTAAATCAATGTAGTTTCTCTTCTTAGATACCCATTATGTTTTACAAGTTATTTGGGTACAACAGCAACATTTGCTTCTCTGTAATATTCATAAAGGTCCAAATGTTTCACCTCAAGACATGTAGTTGTGGCTTTTTTAATAGTTTATTTATTTGCAGGTCTTTGAAATATCTAACAAAGCTAGACTTTCCACTGTATGATACCTTAAACCTCTTGTATCAGCAGCAACATGGGATATATGCAAATTACCCTTTAAGGATACCAAGTGTTTCAGCTAAATGGCAATTCAGAATGTCCATGACTTTTTCTTTTACATCTATTTCTGGACAATTTCAGGCCAATAAAGCCAAACCCTCTAGCTGTGGACATGCATATTTCTGCCTTCTTATGGCATTATCAGCGCAGCATAAGAGGAACATTTGACTTTTGGAAACACAGGGTTGTCGTACCCAAATGATATCAATAAACATTATGGTATCTACAAAACATCCCAACTGACAAACTAAAACAATGAGTAAAAAAGGTCACACACAGGAAAACTAATTGTTAAAAAACACAAAAAGAAAAATCTAGCAAAGCTAGACTTTCCACTGTGTGATACCTTAAACCTCTTGTATATTGGTTTTCCTGTATGACCTTTTTGCTCATTGTTTTTTTAACCAATTGGCTTTCCTGTGTGACCTATTTACTCATTGGATACAAGAGGTTTAAGGTATCACACCTTTGCTAGATTTTTCTTTTTGTGTTTTTTTTAACCAATTGGTTTTCCTGTGTGACCTTTGTACTCATTGTTTTAGTTTGTTAGTTGGGATATTTTGTAGACACCCTAATGTCTATGAATGTCAGTTGGGTATTAAAACCCTTTGTTTCCAAAAGTCAAACATTCCTCTTATGCTGTGTTTTTTTTAACCAATTAGTTTTCCTGTGTGACCTTTTTACTCATTGTTTTATGTCTTTGAAATATCCTAAAATAAGCTATCTCTGGGATTCATTAAGATTCCTACTGTGTGTGCTAAGAGCTCCTGCCAAAAGGGAAATGGTATTCCGACAGACATTCACTGCAGTAAGGAAAGACCTTATTATCAGATAATTTGCATGTCTCTGAATTATGTGATATTACCATTAATGCTAATTGGCACATTTCAAGGTAATCGCCACTGTCAGACCATGCATCATGTTGGCACAGGCACACTCTCTCATTCATTCACACACACACACACACACACACACACACACACACACACACACACACACACACACACACACGCACGCACCAATACACACCACCATATCCCTTTCTTGTCCCTAAGTTTGTAGAAAATCCCTGATGCAGACTCTTTTTTTCTCTACCACTTGCAAATCACAGACGATTACAGTCAAGCAATGATACCAGATATTAACGTTTCATTCTTCTTATTGTTCCGAAACTGCATAGTGATGTTAAATCTTTTGCACTGTTAACTTTTTAAGTGCCTCTGTGCAATATATAAAAATTATTTGTGGTGTTACATAGAGTCGATTATCTGAAACGTCAATTACCAGAACCAGCCTTCCAAAGTTTTGGGGTGGGAAAAATCATAACGTCTGAATATGTAAATATTATACATATTTTCTTGAGTATGTTTTTTGAGCTTGTAGCCAGCTTGTGTGTGAAAAATATATTTTATTGTCCACTGGATCACTGAATGGTTGAAAAGTGTATTCCTATATGCAGAAAAAAAGATATTAGAAGTTTTTTATCCGGTTCAATTGTATGTTTGATTATCCAAACAGTTTGATTATCCAAACTACCCTAGGTCCCAATTAATTTAGATGATCAACTGTCTACTGTAACTAGTGTTCTTCCTGACTTTGTTTGGAGGTCTTCATCATGGCTGTTTAGAGGTACAGAGCTGGATATATCTCCATCCTTTACTACTGTCCCTGATTTTGCTCCTACTCTGTTCCTCATAACTTACAGCCTATTATATTCAGTAAACACTGGTAGACATTTCGAGTTTCATACTTCTTATTGTTCTGAAAAGGACTAAAGTTCTGAGTGGTTGCTGAGTTGCTTCCTGTTTCAAGTGGTACAGGGTCAAAGCTTTTTCCCATTTCGGTGTAACTATTATAAGTGATTTAAAGCACTATTTAAAGTGAATCCTTGATGGCTAATAGTAGTGCAGAGAACTAAAGCTCTGCTAACTGTCTGTTTTCATTTGCTGAGGGTACAGGCTTCAAGCCATTCCCTTATCTATTGCCTTTTTGAATGAGTTAAGGTAATACTGAAAGCATATCCATTCTGAATGATGACAGTGCAGGGGATTAAAGCTCTGTAACATTAAGCAGTTTTGTGCCATGAAGTTACAGGGTTCAAAGCTTTTTCCTTGTTCTAACCTTTTTAAGTGACTTATGGTAATATTTCACATCCCTGGAGTCTGGAGAAACTCTTTGCCTCGTACATCTTTCGTACAGCAAAACTGTGTCCTGTTAATTTTTTAAGTGCATTTAGGGCAATATTTTAAGAGTAGCTCTTGCATCTGTTGCTCTCCCCCTGCCCGATACACCTTTTGTACTGCAAAGCCTGTTGTTATATTAACTTTTTAAGTGACTTTAGAGTGGTATTTATATTTCTGTGGTGTCTAGTGTTTCTCGCCCAAATACTGCAGGAGTTTAGCGGTATGACAACTTCCCCTCACCATAAACACTGTCATGCATGTCCACACGCACACACATACGCACACACACACCCACACACACCCACACATACACGCACACACACACACACACACATACACACACACACACACACACACACACACACACACACACACACACACACACACACACACACACACACACACAAACACGCTCTCTCTCTCTCTCTCAAACAGCCCCTCCCCTCACCCAGTCACATTCATGGACACTGTCAATTCAACCATAAAAATACACACACACACACACACACACACACACACACACACACACACACACACACACACACACACACACACACACACACCCTACCCATCCCCTAATCTCTCAACTGTGACTACTCAAGTAGATGCGCAAACACACACACACACACACACACACATCCTGAGGTCACTCACCTTCTGCATACAGTCACACATGTAACCGCACAAATGCACTCATACCCCATGACCACCTGTCCACTAAACCCTCCTGGCACTTGCCTCTAACATGATTTAACATATTTAAATTTATGGGTGAATTTGAACTTTTCATCAAGTTACTTAACTCAATTGGCCAAGCTAATTTATGCAGTTGAGCGATTCTCTGAATCACTTGGCTGTGTAAATGCCTTACCAGACAGATCTCTGATGGAGAGCATGCCACTAATTTTAGCATAGTCCACACCCTTAGAATGTCTCAGCACCATATAGCTCAGCTGAGGAGATGGCCCACCCTGGCGATCCTATAAACTATGTAGGATCACTGCAGTGAGCCTGTCTCTGAATCAGAAAGGGGCACCACAAGAGGCAGCAGCCTGAGTTAGGGCTTACTGCTGGCAGAGGCCCATTCTGAATTGGCTTCTATGCCATTTAATTTGGTGATAGTTTTTGTACAACAATGAGAAAATACATTCTAAAAATTAAGTCTCAAGATCCAGATTGCTTGCATATTCTTAATCTAAGTTTTAATCCATTTTCCGTCAAAATATATGGTATTGCAGTCCCTGTTCATGTAATACTGGTGCCACAAAGAGCACTGTTGTTATTTGATATAGATTTTTTAATATTTATTTTTTTAATTTATCAAGGAACTTATAAGACTGCTTGAAAGATGAATTTATCCTTCACAAAAGCATATTTAGAATTGTTAGGATTTACAGATAGTATTGAACATTATTTATCACTGAAGCACAGAGAAAGTATCATACCAGAGTCCTATGCAACAGGCAAAAATACACAAACTCTGGAAAGTATCTGCATACAGTGCTGCATACCTAAAGGTATGCACATGATGATCCTCAGTATTTTCAGTGATTTACAATTACAAGTGTGAGATCCACATAGTAAAGTGTGTATGTGAGGCAGATATTTATAGGGCTGCAGCTGTGGATGAACCACATCTATAGTAGCTGAGTACCCTATGTCCCTGTAAAGGTAATGTGGTTTTCAGCATAATACAGATGAGCAACAACATTGGCCTAAAAAGAAAGAAAGAAAGAAAAAGACACAAGACATACTTTTAAATAAAAGGATTAAAAGACACATCCTCTTGCTGTGTACTGTACACAAAACTACTGTAGCACAACCATACAGCTTCATGCTTCCAAAATTTATTTTTATTCATCCTTTGTTGACCGGGTTAGTCTCACTAAGCTAGCAGCTTCTTTTCACAGGAGACCCGAGGTGGTATTTATACTACTAGGGGAAATTTGGACAAGGCATCCAGGAACTTCTCTTTTTGATAGGACCCATAGGATCTTTTACATCCATCTGAGCTGCCACCAACTCAGGCAGGTGGGGCCATGGTTTAATGTCTTATCCAAAGGAATACACACTCAGGAGTGCAGCACTCCCCTTATGCTGCACTGCAGTGCCAACAATCCATCTACCTGATGTGGGAATAGAGCTCACAACCTTCTGCGCTAAAATGTGCTTTCTGTTGTGATACTAGCACTGAGTGATGACACCAACATCCCACTCATGAAAGTGAAGTCAACACCAAATCTGTTATTTAGCATAACATATAAAGTCACCCAGTTATAAAGACATAGCTAGCGGGACAGCAAAAATTATGAAATCTGATGTTGTCAATTTTCATTTATTCCTCAACAGCTGAGTTCAGATCCTATCCCCAGATCTGACTCAGCCGTTATTTTAGCTGGTGGCCACTAGGAAACTCTCGAGCTCCCCCTTACCCATAATGCACCATCCCTCTTACCTCAGATCTTGTTTGCTGTTTTTATGTTTGGACGTGGTTGCTTTGAGCTCTCAAGCTTGTGGGTTTGTAGAAAAGATAAATCAATCTTTTTTGTTTTCTTTTCCATAGCTGATATTTCTTGATATCTTTAATATTTACCTTTATTACATTTGTACCTCCCTTCCCTACATTTTTTGTGTACTCTTACTTACCATAGTTGGTAAGTTTCTTCTTTTTACACTCTCAATGTATTCCTAACACCATTGTTGGTATTTTTCTGTTTGTCTATTTTTCCTTAGCTATTTAAAAAAAAAAAGTATTTTCTTTGTACTTTGTATTTTTCAGAATGTCTGAAAATGGTCCATTTGGTTTTAAAAAGTGCCAGAAATGCAGGCACAAATTACCGCTTTCTGATGCTCACACCATATGTGTGTATCGTTTGGGCCCAGAGCATTTGCAGACTTGAGTGTTCCCTATGTAAGACTTTCAATCCACGAGCAATCACAAATAGAAAAAATAAGCTTATTTTGAAGGGGCTAATACCCTTTTCTTTTTCAAAGGCTATTTCTGGGGCTCATCCCCCCAAACCAAAGCTTAAGGAGCCTTCTGTCATGCCTTTGGGTCCTTTTGGATCCTCAACCCCCTCTCCGTATCCTGCCACAGAACTATCAAGGAAAAAACACAAAAAGTCAGATCCAAAGACTGCTCCTACTCAACAGGTGTCAAAGTCAAAATCGGCTTCTTCAGATCCTAGCTTCTTGGAACTGAAGCCTTTACCAAAGACACAATATTCTCCTTGCATTTACCTGGTACCCTCTCAAGTAACTTCCCCATTCCTAGAATCCCACCAATGCTCCAGATCTCCATCAGTGACATCTTCTAATTTTTTCCAGAAGTCTGACTGAGGTTGATGTTGATAGAATGATGAGGCTGTTTTTCTCTGCACGGATACAGATAGGAGCACTCCTGTCTCCTATCTCCTTCAGGTCAGGAAGTGTTGGTTTGCACTACACCACTGATCTTGGCTCCTTCTCTGATCTGACTGACTGTTTCAGAGCCCTTGGATACAAGTCTCACGGGACCATCTTTATTGGATCAGAAGATCATAGTATCTTCAGCTGTGAGACTTTCTGTGAGTGCACTGGCTATGACAATTTTGGATCTGGACGACTCTCAGAGCAGAGGCATCCCCATCAGATCCAAGGCATTACAGTCAACTCTGAAGCTTTCATAGCCATTTCTACCCATCAGAACCTCGGAATTGGATAGTGCAGCTCCAACCTCTGCCTCGGGTGGATTACCTTTGTGGCAGGGGGAGCTGATGGGGTAGTAGTATGGCTTCTTGGCTCCATTGGCTTCTTTCTCCCTGGAGTCTTCTGCTTTAGAGGTGATGGAGAGAGTGTTCTCTACTTCTGCAGGATGGACAGTCACCACCTCAGATCTCCCCTCTGGATCCAGTATGTCTCTGTGCCTTGAGCCCTATCATTCTATGCCACAAGGACAGCCAACCCAAAATATCAGGTTATCCAGCAGGGTATTACTACATCTTCTGATATTTCTCTGGAGCATCTCACTGAGAAGTCCCTAGGAAGAGGAAGTGCAAGAGGAGGCAGATAGATTCCCCTTAGGAATCTGTCACCAAAGATACTGATTTCAAAGAAGGGAAGGGTTCCCAAGATCACCACCCAAAGACATCTCATTTGGAGACATCCTTGAGATTCTTAAGCAAAGGGGTGGTTGGTCTACAGATAAACCTTACCAGAAGGAATTGGTATACCTGGAGGCCTTTGGGTCTGGCCTGTCTAACTCCTGGGTGACTCCATCCACTGACTTGATCTCTAGGTGGGCATAGAAGGAACCAGACACTACTGAGCAAATCCTCAAAAGACCGGATCGAATTCCTGCACTACCTGCAGGACATGAATTTTGGAGCAAGTGAGTACCTGTCAGTGCCATGGTCATGGTGGTGCCACCAAGAAAGAACTCACAGAGCAGAGTTCTTCTACTGTTCATCCCCCTAACAAGGAGTAAAGGGCATTGGACAGATTTGGGAAGCAAATACTTCAGTAACATTTGCCCTCAGGTCGCTGAACTACCTGGCACCATACCTCTCAACCTGCTAATGCCACAAATCTCGACAAAGCTTGACAAAATGGGGGTACAGATACAAACATATTTTAAATATTGCTCTTATAAACTTAGAAAGATGCTAGAGTAACAGGATTTGTTTTAATATACAGTTTATGAAGGATTTGAAGTCTGAAACTCAAATGTAGGTAATTTAGTGACTTAAATACTGAGATCATTCCAGTGATTTGCCAGGAAAAAAGAGGAACAGGCCAAAAATATGAGCCACAAATCTGGACATTCTGTGAAAATCTGTACATTTGATAGGTATGCCCGGCACACTTTACAAGACTACAAAGGAATCTGATAAAAGAATTTTCAAAATCCCTGTCTAGAACC
Organism: Protopterus annectens; assembly: GCF_019279795.1. NCBI lineage: Eukaryota > Metazoa > Chordata > Ceratodontiformes > Protopteridae > Protopterus > Protopterus annectens. The sequence continues at coordinate 954,502,192 of NC_056730.1, forward strand.
AGTACTGTTGAGACTCAGGCTTCTGTGGCCTCACAATTGGCTACCCTTCAGTCAATTTCTAACTTGTCCATGAGGCTTATCTTGCATTTAGCTGAAGGTAACTCAAGGCAGTGGTTTAGGTATTTCCATTAGGAGGCATGCCTGGATGCACTTCTGTGACATAGTGAAGCCCTTCACGTCTTCATTCACCAATGCTTCTTTTGGCAGAAGCTCTTTATTTGGCCCATAGGTAAAGGGGACACACACACGCTTCAGAAGTAAACAAGATGGAAAGACCCCCTCTGCAGTGGGAGTATGTTTTTTGACCCCTCAAATTACCTTTCCAAATAATCAGTGAGAAGGCCAAAAAATGTAGTTCAAGAAGTCCCAGGGTCCTTTCCAAGATCCATTCCCCCAGAGGCAGAGGGGGGAACTCAAATGGGAGATGTCACCCACATGGCAGAGGAGGTCCACAAAACCAGGGGTCTAGAGATTCCTTCTCTGACATATTCTACCAGCACTGCTGAGAGGAGGCAGTTGGAGATCATTTATCCGTGCACCAGAGAGCTTTGACTTGACGTTACAAAAGATACATGGGTGCGGAGGATTACTTTCAGAGGTTAGATAAGTCCATTTTCCCTTCCACCACCTGTATGCAAATTTCCCGATGTTCCACCCAGTCAGAAGAAAGCAGCAGTACTAGAAATTTAAAAGCTGCTAGAAAAATGAGTCATCCAAGAGGTCCCACCAGACTAGATAGAATTTGAACTTACTCAAGATTCTTGTTAATGCCAAAAAAACAGGGGGCTGGAGACCGATTTCAGATCTCAGCAGTCTAAACAAATCAGTTCAGCACATCAAGTTTCAGATGGTCACAGTTCTTTGGATGGTCATGGTTCAGTCCATTCTGCCCTTTTTGTGCAAGGATGACTGGATGTGGTCTATAGATCTTCAGGATGTGTACTATCATATTAAAATGAACAGGCAATCCAGAAGGTACCTATGCTTCAGGCTGGGAGCTAATCATTACCAGTTCAGAGCACTGCCCTTTGGCCTCACCACAGCCCCTAATGTGTTCACTAAATGCATGGCAGTAGTGGCAGCTCACTTGAGACTATAGGGATTCCTAGTGTTTCCATACTTGGATGACACCATCCCCCTACCTTTTTCATCCAATGACTTCTGGAAGAGTGAGAGCTTACAAGGACATCACTGCTCCTTATGTTGAGCTCCAGATTTGGTTTCTGCTACCAGGATACTAATTATAATGTTTCTTGGAGTAGGTAAACCAGCAAACAAGATCTAGGCTATGGTAGGGATGGTATATTATGGGTAAGGGAGGAGCTCAATAGTTTCTTAGTGGCCATGAGCTAAAGTAATGGCTGAGTTGGATCCGAGGATTCGTTCTGGACCCAACTATCAAGGAAGAATGAAAGTGGACAACACAGATTGAAAGTTATAGTAACTACATAACTTCTTTTTCTCTCCTAGCTGTACCTACAATTTCACCCATAACCACGCAGGTTGAAAAAATAGGCTCAACTTGATATTTGAATCCAGGAGTATGCACTGGATGACAAAGATGATAACTGAAGTAAACAATAGACTTGCAAAAGTGTGTCATGAGAAAGTGGTACAGCCAACAGTTTTGTAATAATTTTGATGCAAATAAGGCATGATTGTAACATTAAAATTATTTTTAACTAAATTTCAAGTAAGTAATTAAAACAAAGAGAAAGAAATTAACTATAGAGTCCCATTTGAAAACTTCTGTTTGGTGGTTGTCTTCAAGTAAGTACAAGACTATGCAGGTTTTTGGGTTCTTAGTTTCATTTTCACAGGCACCATTTCTAGCTGGTTTATGATTGTAACACTTAATTATTTTTTTAACTAAATTTCAGCTAAGTAAGTAAAACAAGCAGACAAATAGAACTAAAAAGTCCAATTTGAAAACTTCTGTTACTATTTTTGAAAATAGCAAAAGTCACACAAGTAAAAGAGAAAATCAGTTGTAAATGTAAGGGAAACCATTTCAGTATTGCCAGACCTTAATCCCATAATGCTTCTCCAGTTTTCTTATAAATCAAATCTCCTGATGGCAAATAATGAAGCTGTCCCAAATTAACATCGGATGAGTAAATGGCAATTATACTAAAAGATGTATCTCATCTTTCCAATTTTCCTAAAATGCATGAAATACTTCAAGTGCAAGTTGAAAACACCAGTAATCTGGTAAACAATTGTAAGATGCAAAACGTGAAACTATAAGCCTAGAATCTAGATTGCAAAGGTCTATATGTCTACTAAGTGGAAAAACATTAATTCATATGGATAAATAAACAACAATGGGCAAGATTCAAAACAGTTGCTCTTAGTATAAGTCTGTCCTGATTCTAAAAGGCCTCTTCTCACTGTAAGTGACTTACTTCGGTGTAAGTCCTATCTATAAATAGGCTTAGAACGGGGATCAGATTCCAAAACACCTGCTGTCAGCCTGCTTTCAGTGTAAGTGGTCAGTTACACTGACAGCAAGTCTTTTGAAAATTGGGCCACTGTCTCAGTTTTAACTCAGTTCATTCAAAAATGACTTGCCACTTTTCCACTCCTGTAAACAAAGGAAACATTTCCCACACACTGTTTGAAATGGTCTGCAGTGTATGATCCTTGTTCACAGCACTTGTCTATATGGGTCAGTGTGTGCTTGCAGTGTTACTTTAGCATTATTCACCATTATGAATCAAGCTATTGTCAGTCCATGTGTATGCCACACTATACAACATCCTTTTACAGGACTACATACCATGTTTGTGAAATGTCTGGCTTATAATTACAATGCTCACATGACGTGTACCTATGGTCAGCATAGTAAAGACCAGTTGGCATAATGGTTAAGAGGTACAAGGTTCGATCTTCACCTCCGGCTAATGACTGTTTTGGAGTTTGCATGTTCTCCCTGTGTCTCTGTGGGGTTCTTCCTACCTCAGAAAAACATGCTCAGTGTTTCCATCTGGAACTCACCAATGAATGGAGCTGTGGGTAGCAGCACAGACTTTGCATAGTGCCCTGTAGGGGGAAGACTTGTATTGACCAACCACTTTGGGCATCTATTGTGGTGTGCAGCAGCCTCGAGATAGGAGAACATGGATCACAGGCTGTGTGCCATGTCATGGCTAGCCATTCAGCAGTGTAAAATATTGCTCTAGGTGATTCAGACATGTTGACTAATGTCGTCAAATGGACATGGGCATTTACCTGTGATAAGTGGGTTTGAGGACCAACCCTATGACAGGGACCCATGCTAATAGTGGGAAGCATGTATATGCTCTTACTGGCCAGTGTGTGCCCACCATAAAACTCTGCTGGCCAGTGTCCATTTGCCAAGCCTGGGTTACCTGGGATAGCTCTGTTGAGCAAAAGCTGGACATAAAACAAACAAACAAACAGGGATAATCACATCAAACAGTATTCTCAATGCCTATTACTTCTTTTTTTTTCCTAAAGGGGTCAATTTTCATTCTTTTTTATGCCTTAGTTGTAGTCTTTTAAATCATCTCCCCTACCGCTAAACACATCCCCTTTTTATCTGTCAAAGAGGCAAATTTGAGCTCTTTGCAGCTGAGAATACTATTCAGTGTGATTATCCCTGTTTGTCTTTTAAGTAGTCATTGAAAAGCAAGAAAAGGTAATTAAACCTGACTGACTAAAAGAAATCAGAGTATATGTGAAAACACATGGAAAGTCAATGCATTGTCAGGAGCTTAGGGGCTACGATGTAATATTTTAAAGCCAAACACTGTATTGTGGGATACCTGGAGGTAGACTAAAAAATCAAGATGCTGGACTCTATGTGGGCAGACTCTGGAATTACATTTAAAAATATTAAAAAAAAGTATATAGAGTCCAAAAGTAGTGTTACAATGTACGAAACATCAAGACTTAATGAAATAAATATGTTATTTTTACAAAGACATGCGTCTGGAGCATTTCTCCCCAGGCCCAGTTAACAAATGTTAAATAAATAAATACAATTTTTTCAGTCTAGGTGTAGTTCTCCTTTAAAAAACTTTTTTTTTCAGTGGGATCAGAATGAAATTCCTATTTCCCAGCAAACATTTTATGATTTCTTACAGTTGCACATTCCACAATCTACAGCTGTTCCTCCAGTTGTATCTGTGTTAGAGAATATTTTCCTGACAGTTTGTAGTTTACCTGACAATCTCCTGCCCTTAGTAAGGTTATATAGGGTACCTCAGACTCAAAATACTTGCTGTTCATCATACGGATCATTCCAGTAGCCTTAGCTATATGAGTTATAACCTGCTAATGATATAGCCAACCAGTTTCAAAAACTTCAGTGGCACCTTCCAAAGCAAGAAAACATTATTCAGAGTGGTTAGGGTGTCAAGCCCTTCAGAGCTTTCCTATCACTAAATAGCACTCTTCTTGCAATCTTTTGAGGATCAACAGTTGGCTTTTCATTGCTGGGCAAATAAGTTTCCATGGATGAAAAAAGTCCACTTTTTAAATTTATGACAAATACTGAACTTGTATCTGTAAAACTTATTATTTTAACCTAGGAAAAATGTTTGTGCAGCTTGTCATATGACTTTTTGTAACTTTTATTCACGAGCGTTACTTTTTATTTTTGTAGAAAAAAATTGTTAAAACTATTTTTTATTTAGTGAAAGTTGTGTTATTTTACTTTTGGGGGCTGGGGAACATGATTAAAGTGCTTTCCATGTTTTTGTGGCAGAAAAAGTGACTTTTTTGCTAGTTACCTATTTTACCGACTACTGCTACAAGGCTTTAAAGGGAATCAGGCTTCTTTTTTGGCTTTACCATTGAACATCCTACCAGTTCCTTCATTCTTCCTTCTTCCAGCCACAAAAAGAAAAAAAAATTAACAAGAAGCTTTTGCCACCACAACAGGCTTCTAAAGTGTCTGAGATGCAGATGGGCAACTGTAGTGGCCATTTCTTGTTCCTCAGACCATTCATCTTTTTCCTTGGCTCTTTCTGGTGTAGTTCCCAAACCCACCATAAGCCAATAGTTAGACATAGCCTCTGCAGCTGTTGCAGTGGCCCTAGTGGGCAAAGGAGAACCACTGTTGTCGGTCTTGAAAGAAGGATCAGGGAATATGTCTCTCCCCGGGATTCATGAACCTTGCGCCAGGCGCCAGCATAGCGTCGGCGTTATAACGCCAAATATGGCTGCTTAGCGATTCAGGTATGAATGAATTCCACGTGC
>NC_056730.1:954507917-954527917 GCF_019279795.1 Protopterus annectens
TTGGTACATCCGAATGCATGTGTTCTGCTTCTGGATATTACACTTCATCATACACCATCCAGTGTATGCAAAAGAGACGTTGCTGGGTCTGGGATATGTTGCTATGCACATGTTTGCCTGTGTTTGAGGTATCTTGCTTCCTTACTGTTGTTATGTCAGCACAGCTACCCGGCTATGTACTGTCACTACTGCTTGTGACCATTATGGTTGGCACCTTTTCCAATGCCCATAGTGGGGCATGTTATGTGGGCACTTCATGATTTACAGGACTACACATACTCAGGGCTAGTGCAGTTGACAGAACTTCACTTGTTTGCCATACTATGAGCTTATTCTGTAAGCTGTTGGGTTCCTTATTTATGTTCTTATGCCATGTCTGTGTTCCATATCGTGAATGTATATGTTTTATGCTACTATTTACATGTATATTGCGGGAATTTGCGTGGCAGGGGATCGGAGGTCATTTTCCATTTTTACGATTGTTGCAGGGACACGACTGTCCAATCAGGGACTGTCCATGGCACATTGGGACAGCAGGTAACCCTGGTGACCATGCCCATGTCGCTACTGGGGTTTCCACCTTTTCCATTTTCCGATCTGGGATATTTCCGCGACTCACATCTGACTTTACAGGCCGACACATACAAACGGTCACTATATAGCATGGAAATTCACTTGCTTGCCTAAATACTATGCTTATTATTGTGGCAATTTCCTTGCTTATTCTGTTTTTTGTGTCATTTAGGTATTTCTGTTACAGAAATAACCAATTCATGCTACCATTACATTAAATACGGGATATCATTGTGTCCTACAATCGTAGCACGTCAGCCATTTCTAATACGTTTTTTCGGGACACAACTGTCCATGGAGTGACTGCCCCAACCAAAGTGGGACAGGTGGTGACCTTAGTCGCTGCTCCTATGTCAGCGGGCGCTGACATGCGGCTGTACACCTTCTCTGAGTGTAAACACTGACAGTGCATTGCGGGATCTAACGCGGTCTTATGCGTATCCTTTACTCCTTGGACGGGTACACTTATGCCTTCGTGGCTTCTATTTGCTTCTCCATTAATTTGGGACGGGACTATGTTGCATACTGTACATGCGTTTCATTCTGCACAGGACCTGGCTGCTGCCATTACTATTGTGGGCGGACCATGGCTGTCAGCACATTAGGTTGCTCACCTCATGCTGGCTTAGACACGCCTCCAGACGCATCCTACCTGGGCTCGCTCACGTACACTACGCATGTGTCTGTGATTCCGGTGCACTCTCATTATTATGTATATGGCGCTACTGCGCCGGATATTCCATGCACCGCCGGCGCAGGCCTTACGCCGGCCTTGCGCCGAGCTTCATGAATCCCGGGGTCTATCTTTCTAGCAAGACTGGAATGCCTGTCCCTATGGGGGTTTTGCCTATTGAAAGTGGGTCTGCTTTTTTAGAAATTCCTGTCAAAAGGAATCAAAAAGTTAGGCATAGTTCTTTTTTCTTTCTTTTCCTGTCTCAGTTACTTTGGACAAAAGTGATTTGTTGGGTTTATCTCAGGGTTCAGTTTAGGCTCTTGATCCCTTCAGCTGTACTGTTTCTGGTAAGAGAAAAATAAATTCTTCAGGATTCTTCATTTTCTGGGGCTGTTTGAGATTTTGAACCGCAAAGTGACTGTAAAAGGATATTTTTTTTTCTCCTCAGGTTTTGGATTCTGAGGAAATTGTGGTTTCAGTCAGTCTCTTTCTAGGATTCTATTTTTCTGAAACAATGTCCAATATTAATCAGTTGTTTCAGTGGAGACATAATGACATTCAACTGTCTCTGAATAAATATTACTATTTACTGTGACTGGAATTTCCTGAAACTGTCATTTTCCTCCTGTTCTTCCAGCATTGTAATTATCCTGACAGCCAGCCTGCTGCCTCCAAGAAATAAGATAGATTATATAAAGTTCCTGAATCTTATTTTTATATTCTAACCACACATCAGACCCAGCAGTAATTTCTCTGGCAATGCCAATACCTCTTCTTCTGACAAGGAGAGGAAAGTTTTTGATAGATTTGGGGGGGGAATGTTTTCTCTTCTGCAACAGATTTTTTTAGAATTCTCAGTTGTTGAGCTCGTATGCTAAAATTTTTGACTGCCTCTTCTGAGAACATGAGGAACATTATGACATTGTTTCCATCATCTGAGGAGACAACATTTTGTGTAATCATATTGCTTCTCTGTTTCATGTATACACACTTTTAAATGTGCTCATGACATCATCTGATACCATATTCAGGCTGCTGGCACTGGAACTGGTATGAGGAGGTTTGCTTGGCTACATACTCAAAATCTTCCTGAGGATGTTAAAACTGAATTTTTGAATTCTCCCTTAGGCAGAGAGGTAGTATTTCAAACCTTCTATTACAGGGATCCTTAAAAAGTGAGATGAAAAATGCAATCTGATTCAGGGAATTTCACAGAGTTTTTCCACCTTCTTTCTCCAAGTTTCAAAAAGCAAAATAAGCAGACCCAGCAAGCTGCTGGTAAGCAGGTTTTTAAGAATCAATGGCAAGGGGAATTCCAAGAAGAAAGGAGTAAACCCCAGAAGTCTAACAAGTTGGAATGACTGTCTACAGAATCCCCCTCCCCCAAAAAATCTGAACCCCCATTTCTCTCTCTTTGGGAGCAAATAGTTTCAGAGAAAAGGGTTCTGGAAGAGATCCAGTGGGAATATTTCCTTACTTTCCGGGGGATTCCTCCTCATCCACCAGATCAAACCATTCTTTTTTTCCTCCTGTCTTTCAGCATCTGCTGATTCAGGTGGTGATAGAAGCAGTCCTTCTTCCTTGGGTAGAAGAGGGTTTTTATTCAAGAATGTTTGTGGTGAAAGAAGATTCGTGGAAACCAATTCTCTGTCTTTCCTTTTTAAACCAGTTTGTGATTGTGCCCAAGTTCAAAATGTTCTTTTCACAACATATTATCTCTCATTCCTCATTTTTTCTGGTGACTTTAGATTTAAAGTATGCCTATCATCCCATTTTTTAAGCTCCAGATTTCAGATGTTTCCTAAGGATTTCTGTGTCTGGATCACACTTTTAGTTTTCTGCATTACCCATTGGGTTATCTACAATTCCGGTGGTATTTCCAAAGTGTCTAGCTACAGTGATAGCCTACTGCACGCTGCTATTCAAATTTTACCTATTTAGATAACTTGCTTATCTTTGAGACTCTTTTTCAAAGTGTCATGAAACTCTCACTTGGGTGAGAGATTTTCTGCACAGAATGGGATTCCAGGAGAACACCCAAAAGTCTTGTTTAACTCCCTTTCACGGGATTGTTTTCTTGCGGCGTCTCCTAGATATCTCAAATCAAGGAGCTTTTCTTCCACCAGGAAAATAGAGCTTTATTTAGAGCTATTTCCTTGTTTGTTTTTCCACTCAAGGAAATAACTGTGGATAGTAGGGTTCATGGCGTTTGTGATTCTCATTATCCCTCTAACAAAACTTGCCATGAAAATATTAAATTATGTCTAAAATCAGTATGGTCCCAACATCAACATCCCTTGACATTTCAGATTCGAGTCTTGATGTTTGTTAGAAGGAAATCCTTTGGTGGAGAGACCACTTTTACCTGAATACAGGTCTCCCACTTTCTGTTCCTGCTCCAGAACAGATTGTAACAACAGACACCTCAGAATTTGCTTAGGGAGCAGTGTCCATGGAGATAATATTGCAGGATCTTTGGAACAGAAAAGACAGGCCAAAAGATATGTTGGCTCTCGTAAATGCTCTCAGCAGTTTCAAGGAATAGCCTGTTGTATCAATCCAGTATGCACCCTATTCATGTACACCGCAATGTCCTTAAAGGTCAGTTTCTGAGAACCTCTAGGTTACATATGGATGAGGCCAAAATACATACTGCCTCTGAGGAATTGAAAAGAAATTTTATTAGTAGAAGGTATCAACAGAGAGAAGTGCAAAGGCAGATGAATGAGGGGATGGCACTCAGGACCACAAATGCCTTTTTTTCAGAAGGAGAGATGGGCAGAGATCATATGATGTGAGGCGAAATGTCTCTAGCAACAACAATGTGGATGAGACTTTGACTTTCTCTAATAACATCAGTAGGGTGTGTGATATTGTTCAAAAGAACTGGTCAATTCTTCAGATGGATGAGTGCATTAGAGAAGTGGTAGGCAAAAAAAACCCAGCTTCTGCTTTAAGAATGCTATGTCTTTGAAGAGACAGTTATGTTATAGTCTTAGTTTGGACAATGATAGCAGTCCTCTGAGATCTCAGAGGGTTGGTAGCTTCCCTTGTCATTTATGCAAAGCGTGTAGTTATATTTCAAGTGCTAAAACTTTTCAGCACTCTTTGACTGGATTCACTTTTAGTTCCAGGCTGTATGTCGATTGTAGAAGTTATGATTTGGTGTACCTGGCAGTCTGTAGTAAATGCTCTCACTTTTTTGTGGGGATCGCTAACACACCTTTTAAAGAAAGACTCTTGAAGCATATTTGTGATATCTGGCTTAAGAACATGACAAATGCACCTTTGAAACACGTTTCTTTGAATCTAGGGTGCACTTTTTCATTTTTGGTTTTACATCTGGTGAAGAAGAATAAGAGGAGAGGTAACATTGTTCACAGTACTGAACTGGATGAGATGAAGTGGATCATGACGTGATAAGCAGATAAGACAACTGGGCTTAATGGGACTGTATCTTTAAGGGCTGCATTACGCTCATGTCAGCTGTTTCATTGATATACTCCTTGTATTTTCCGACTGGGCAGTTTTTATTGAATGGAATGTGTATTTCTATTTAAAGGGTTCCTTTGTAGCTAGTGATTTTAGATCTGAAGAAGAGCTCAGTGCTTGAAAGTGCTTACCTATTTTATTTTATATATTAAACATTTTGTGTGCTTTTAAACTGGATTTGGCCTTTTTAGTTATACCATTCTTTTTTCTTGGTTTTGTGTTTCTTGTTCAGGACCAACTTTTTGCTGCGGTTTGTGTATCGTTCTTATTTTGTATTGGTGTTATACTGCTGCAGCACATGGCTGAGGGGTTTAGCCTTGAACATGACTACAATCCACTACATTTTAATGTGCTGAAACCTTCTTGTCATACCTTTAATGTGGAAGGTAATCCTCTGTTGTTCAGGATGTGTCCTTGGACATTAAAACTTTCTCTGCAAAGATAAAGGAGATGGTGAATAGTCTTTTTAAGCTTTAAAGATTACAGTGGCAACACCTGCACCTGGTGTCCTGTCTACACTACAGGGTAATTCCTAGAGGGCTTAGGGTACTGCATATGCTTACTTATGGAGGAACCTATCCCGAACTGATGAGGAGATGGCAAGCATTGAACACTGTTTCTTTAACCGAGCATTAGATTTCTGTTTTGAACAAGGGATTGTCTTTTATTCCTGTGAAGCAGTCTGAGATCACTGATGTCATGGTTGATCTCAAGATGTTTGCCATGAGAGTCATGCTAAGAACTATTTTTCTGAATACTGATGCATATACCAGCACTATTTTAAGGAGAGACAGTACTTGTATCACCGTTTTACACCGCTCGTTTAGAGACTTTTTTGAATGTTTGCGAGAATGATATTTCTAATAAGATTATGGATAAACATTCACATGCCTTTTTTAATATGAAGTGTGATGAGAACCAGGCATTAAAAGAACTGAGGATGAATCTGGATTTGTATATCCAGCCAGCGGACAAAGGTGGTGCAATTGTTGTAATGGACAAAGCAGCATACTTTGGAGCTATGCTATGAGATGCATGCTTAGCTCTTGGCATCCAGAATAGATGTAGACAAAATGATCAAGCATGAGCATGCGTCTTTTTATGATGTTCTTATGTCCGGACTTCTTACTCATGAACATTATGACTATTTGCTGGTAAGAGATTCTGTGTGATCCCTGTAATACATGGTTTACCCAAGATCCATAAGAGTTTGTTGGATCCCCAGTGCAACCCATAGTGTCCAGACATGGGTGGGTGACCGAGTCTTTATCTGTTTTTGTGGAAAAAGCTATAAGACCTGTGGTTGAAACTGCCCCCTACATTTCTAAAGATACAGAACATTTTTTGTGCACTCTTTCAAAGTGTGTTGCTGAACTGGGAAATATTGCAGGTTATTATATGGTAACTTTGGATGTGTGCACATTGTTTACTTCAATACCCAATGAAGATGATGTTAATATGATTAGAGCATGTCTTACAGAGAAGACTGACCTTGGTAACAGTTGGATCAGTCTGATATGTTTTTTGCTAGACCTCATTCTTGAGAATAGTGTTTTTTGTTCAATAATGTTTTTTTACTTGCAGAAGATATGGGTAGCAATGGGCATCCCACGTGTGAACAGTTATGCTAACCCAGCTATGTCTAGCTGGGAGGAAGACTATATATTGCACAACAATGCATTTTCTTGTTTCATTCAGTACTATAAGCTTTTTGTTGATGATGTCTTCCTGTTATGGAATGGTACGTTGGAAAGGCTGAATGAGTTCATAAAGTATTTGAATGACAGCACCTTCTTTCTCAGGTTTACTTCCACACAGTCGTAGGTTAGCATAGATTTCTTGGATGTTCACCTAACCATTAACGGGAATGGTGGACTTAATACTGAATTGTATAGAGTGTTGGAGGAATAGGCTGTTTCATCAATCCAGTATGTACCCTACTCATGTATACTGCAATGTCCTTAAAGGTCGGTTTCTGAGGACCTTTAGGTTACATACGGATGAGACCAAATTCCGTACTGCCTCTGAGGACTTGAAAAGCAATTTTATTAGTAGAGGGCATCGACAGAGAGAAGTGCAAAAGCAGGTCAATGAGGGGTTGGCACTTAGGTCCACATATGAGACCCCTTTTTTCAGAAGGAGAGATGGGCAGAGTTCATATGGTGTGAGACGAAATGTCACTAGCAAGAACAATGTACATGTGACTTTGACTTTAGTAACATTGGTAAGGTGTGTGATATTGTTCAAAAGAACTGGTCGATTCTTCAGATGAATGAGTGCATTACAGAAGTGGTAGGCAATAAACCCAGTTTCTGCTTTAGGAATGCTATGCCTCTGAAGAGACAGTTATGATATGTTCCTAGTCTGGACAATGATAGCAGTCTTCTAAGATCTGAGAGGTTTGGGACCTTCCCTTGTCATTTATGCAAAGCGTGTAGTTATATTTCAAGTGCTAAAACTTTTCAGCACCCTTCGACTGGATTAAATTTTAGTCTCAGGCTGTATGCCGATTGTAGAACTTTTGATTTGGTGTACCTTGCAGTCTGTAGTAAATGCCCTTACATTTATGTGGGGGAAACTAACAGACCTTTTAAAGAAAGAATCTTGATGCATATGAGTGATATCTGGCTTAAGAACATGATAAATCCGCTTGTGAAACATGTTGCTATGAATCCAGGGCACACTTTTTCATTTTTTATTTTACAGCTGGTAAAGAAGAATAAGAGGGGAGATAACATTGTTCATAGTACTGAACTGGCTGAAATGAAGTGGATCATGAGGCTAGAAGCAGATAGAACTCCTGGGTTTAATGGTACTGTACTTTTAAGACCTGCATTATGCTCATGTCAGCTGTTTCATTGATATACTCCTTGTATTTTCTGATTGGGCAGTTTTTATTGAATGGAATGGGTATTACTGTTTAAAAATTTACTTTGTATCTAGTACTTTTAGATCTGAAGAAGCGCTCAATGCTTGAAAGCGCTTATATATTTTATTTTATTTATTAAACATTATGTGTTCTTTTAAACTGGATTTGGCCTTGTTAGTTGGACCTTTCTTTTTTCTTGGTTTTGTGTTTCTTGTTCAGGACCAACGTTTTGCTGCAGTTTGTGTATCTTTATTATCATTTTCATAGATGGGAATGTTCATTTATGCATTTCTATCCTTTCCACCGATAGCCAGGATTCTTCTAAAGGTACCGAAGGACTAACCAAAGATAGTAGTGTTGACTCCCTTTTGGTACAGGCAACAGTAGTTCTCCCTTCTTTTGAAAATGGCCAAGAGGCAAATACCACAATCTTCCTCGATTGCATTTACTCACACAAAACAAGGGTTATTTGGTACATCCCAGTCTGAAACCTCTGCAACTGACTGCATGGATAATAGAGTTTTGATAGATTTAGTCATCTTTTTTCTGAGGATGTGCAGCAGGTGCTAAGGGAGGCAAAAAAAAAACTGCTAGTAGAAAATCAAATATGTCTAAGTGGAAAAGATTTTCTAGTTGGTGTCATTAAAAGGACTAGGGCCCTTTTATTGTCCAGCTGCATCTGGTTCTTGATTATTTGTGGGAGTTATTTTCCTTTGACCTATCCTACTTTTCTATTAAGATTTATCTATCAGTCATTTCTTCTTGTCTACTCTTAAAGTCCCCTTTCTTCCTGCACTTGCCTCAAGTGTTTTTTGAAAGAGATTTTACAAATCTGTCCTCCTAAAAAGCAGGTGGCTCCTCCTAGTCATCTGACTTTTATGCTTGAGAAGCTTACTTTTTTTCATCTGAACCAGCACATCTGGCCGAATTGAGGTTGTTAACATGGAAGACCATTTCACTCATTGCCCTAACAAGTGCTTATTGTAAGTCAACCCTACCTCATTTCCACAAGGACATGGTTTCTTTAAGAACTAATCTTTCTTTTATGCCTAAAGTAGTTTCAGAGTTTGCCTTGAGACAGACTGTTAATCTCCTTGTACTCTTTTTCCAGAACATAAAAAAAGGGAGACAGATGGATGTCTACAGATAGCTCAGATACTTCTTGGAGAAAACTAAATCTTTTGAGAAAGCCTGTCAACCGTTTACCTCCTATGAAGGCATGAAAAAAGGACAATCAGTAGAAAAGCGGACAATTTCAAGGTGGTTCTCTCATGGAATTTCCTTCTGTTGCCCTTACCACATTAAGCCACATCTGGGCAGGGTCAGCACCCATTCTACCAGAGCTTTGGCTTTCTGGAAAGTAGAGGACTGTAGAAGTATTCTGGAGGCAGCAGCTTGTTTATTTTCACAAAGAATTACAAACCAGATTCATTTCCCCCATTCTCCAGGGGCTACTGGATTCTTGAATTCTTTCTTTCTTCCTCTCCAGTTTATTTCTAAGATAAAGTAATCTACCCAACTATCATAGGCTACTGTAACAGTGTTCTAAATGTTGAATATAGTACAGTTGACTGAGTAAACCTACTATAACAGAGGATGTTCTCACTGTTTCAATAGCTGTCCCCTCCTTCCAGCTCCTTTGCTTTTTTTTCAGTTGTATTACCAGGGTGTAGACATGTATACCATTGCTTTTTGCTTGATGATTCATTTCCTAGCATTTTTCCTTTCAGAGATGTAGCTTTCCTTCTTGGGAAAGAAAGAGTTGAAACATTTGGCACCCATACTGCCTGTATATCTGGCTCTGCTTAGGCCACTGGCAGTTTTAGCATTTGGAAGGTGCCCATATCCTTTGAAAGCTGGCTGATGTTCATATCCTATGCAAGGATATAACCCAAACAGCTTATCCTAATGCAACAGTGATCTATTACAACATCTACTGTTATGATAAGTTTACTTACACAACTGCAGCTTTTCTCATCTAAAGGTTCATTTGCACTGCTTGGATATGTTTGGGTGTGCATTGCAGTATGCTCAGGATACCTGCAGTAAAATATTTGTGGTCTACACCATGCTGTACTTTATAGTGTTGTAACAGCATCTATAACAGTGACAACAGTGGAGGGAAATTAAGGCAAGACATTATCAAATGAACCAGATGCAGTGGTACCCTATCCAAGATAGAAGTGGGTGCGGTACATTATAGCACTGGGAAGGATTTCATATCTGGCTCACAACTGTAGGCTGTGACAAAGACAGCACAGAATAAAAGTGATGCATGCAATAACACAGCCAGGCTATACAGTACGGTGCATTGACTAGCCTCTCTCTGCATCAAACATTACCATACCCATATAAGCCAGAGAGATGGGCAGGGTAAGCTATCATCACTTGCACAGATGGGTTGGGACACACTGAGTGGCAATACTAAAATAGGTAGAATGGTTATTGATGGTAGATACAGTACCTATGCTTGCAGCTAGGAGGTTGGGAGAACTCAGGATTCAAATGTTTTAGTGCGAAGGTTGGACTTCCATGAGTTTAATGCTGACTGGGTGTGCCATGTGGCTGTGCAGTGTCAGGACTGGAATCGTCCTGTCTACTTAATAGTTTACCACTTTGGGAGCTTATATAGGAACCCTGTTATGATCCTCCATGTCATATAATAGTAGAATTCTGCTGTTCATGACTCAGTTAACAGTCATGGGTAGAAGCTGTACTTAGTAGGGATACAGAGAAGTTGGATGGCGTGTAGCAATGATATCCTGAGTGTTTGGTCCTCTGGGTGTCCCTGCAATGGAGCAGGAAGAACATAAGTCATGACCATGGGAGTGTTCATGTCAATGGGCAGAGGTAACCTTAGATAGTGTATTGATGCTGTCTCTGGAATGGTGTGTACCATCTTCATAAGCCTGGCTTGTGACCATGCACTGAACATATGTCCCCTAAAATGGATACTGTGGGCATTTATCTGTATCATTATGGATGCAGCAATATTTATCAAATGGACCACCACTATCCTTTGTGGGCTTGTCTGTTCCAGGTTGGTATATGCCATGTCACTTTATATGCATTGCAGTATGCATGCATGTGAAATGACATGTACACATAGTGCATTGCCATAAGTCCCAAAGTCCCTGATGCAGTTGCACTTCCTCATGTAGGGCCACACAACACATTCATCATCTCTGACCTAGTGGGATTAGTGTCTGTCTATGCTTGGATCACTAACCTAAACATCCAATGATTTTTGCCATGGGTGACATGCTAGTAAGGTAATATTCTAGATTCATGATGGTAATGACCACTTATAGCCTCTTCTCTGTAATAGGTGTGCCCATCTTGGAGACAATGTTGCTAACTGATGCCATCAGTGGTGGTGGCTACTGTGTAATTTGCATGAAACTAACATGGCTGGGACATCCAACACTAAACATAGGGCATTCCAGAGGTTTATCTTCCCTCCACTATCACCTCAGCTGTCAGAAATGTGACAGTATCTTCCTGTGTTAGAGCTGCTGACATTCCCACTGTGCCATTAGACTGTGCCATGTGCCTGGTGTCATCGTAGTGAAACACTGATGACCCACTGACATCTGGTATGTTCCAACCTGTTGCACTGGAGCAGCTATCAGTGGAACCTATGAATGTATAGAGATAACATACCAGTGGAAACGTTAGATCATGTGTCAATCCCACCGCCATGTGCCACACTGACTACTAAATGCCAGTTGTGTACAGCCTATGGGTACATATGTACCATGTGATGCAGAACGGCATTGCTGTAGCCCCCATATCCTTAATTTTATATATATATATATATATATATATATATATATATATGTGAGTGTGTGTGTGTGTGTGTGTGTGTGTGTGTGTGTGTGCTTCTCAATAAACCATTCACAGTAGCCAGTCACTGTACTACAGTAATGGGACATGCTATTACATGCCTAGTGCATCCCCTATGGACACTTGGGCAGTCTTCACCAGCCCAGCTCCCAGTTACAAGCCAGTATGAGGTATGAGGGTTTCCTCACCTTCCCTAGAGAGGGATACCAGGAATTGCTCCACCTTCATGGAAAAAATGTCTCTATACTGGTGGTCCACGCTCCTGCAATCAGCATGACTCTGGCAATTTCCTTGCCTTGGTCCTGGCATGCAATATTATGTCAGTGATCCTGCTTTGTACCTGTACTACTGTCCTTTTAAATCTTCACAGAACATTGTTGTACTGCATGTGTCCTTGCCACACCTGGTGAAAGAAGGCCTTTACCATTCTTAAGAATACATTTGCCATGGATGAGTAAGACCTTTAGTAGTTCCTCTTTTTCTGATATGATGATCCTTTTGTACCATTGCCATTCCTCTGACCACCTTATTAATGTCTGCTGACCCTAACCCTAGCTGTGCCACTACCTCTAACCCTAACCCTGCACTTTCTCTTTCAAAATTTCTTTCTGTAAAACTACCACTATTCATATTTATTCCGAATGTGTGGAAGAATTTTGGTGATCTGATAACAGATGAAAAGCACGTTTCCTTTTGTGATCATTTAAATTTTAAATGTTTTGACTTTTGCAATATATAGAATTTCAAAATGCTGACATCCATTGCTTGAAGTTTAATGCATTTATATTTTGATAATTCAATATGTACTCAATATGTACTCATACAGATTTGGGATTGTCTCATCATTGAGCTCATTCAGCGAACTGTCACTTGAGTGAATACAGACACATTGAAACACAAAAACAGACAAAACAAATGTTGCAACCTACATCTCCCACACCCACTGCTAATTGTATATGCCACCAATGGGGAAAGGGCAAATTCCAGACCCCACTGTTCAGTTGCAAAGAATTTACAGAGTATAAAAAATGCACAGTATAAGAAACATTTCACAGTCAAAGAATTACAGAAATCTTACAATACAACAAGTCTAAGACTGAAGGTAGAAAAAGCATGCACAAAGATTAAGTATAAATAGTAGTAATTTTCAAAGAGAAATATACATTCTTATAAGATTCATTAAATTTGTCAGAAATTGTTAGTTGAAACTTAGCATGTAG
Source organism: Protopterus annectens (assembly GCF_019279795.1). Classification (NCBI taxonomy): domain Eukaryota; kingdom Metazoa; phylum Chordata; order Ceratodontiformes; family Protopteridae; genus Protopterus; species Protopterus annectens. Next base: position 954,520,591 of record NC_056730.1, read on the forward strand.
GTGCCTTGAAGGAATTAATAGGTGAACTGGGAAAAGATAATTACATATACAGGTGGAGGTAGGTTAAGTTGGGTCGAGACAGGGGGAAGTTTTGGTGTTAAGTATTTGAAGTTTGAGTTCTTTTTTTAAAGTGTGATGGGTGGGTAATGGACCGTATGTCTGAGGGAAGTTTATTCCAGGCTTGGGCAACAGAGCAGCTATAAAGAAGTTTGCCTATGCTTTTCTTTGGTTGGTGGATATCCAAGAGTTGCTGGTTGGAGGTGTGGAGGGTCCGAGGTGGGGTATAGGTGGATACAATGGATGAAAGAGCTGGGCAGGCTGAAGGCTTGTATAGCATAGAGTGTAACATTTGAAATTGTGATAGAAGAAAAATGTGGAGGAGTTGGATGGAGCCAGTGGAGAGAGTTTAGGGCCAGACAGTGGTGTGAGTTGTATGGAGAGTTGGTAACAAATTTATCTATTTTATGATATGTTTGTTGAAGTTTATTCAAGATTGTGGCCTGAATGTTGGTTAGAACAGGAGCAGCATATGTGAGGGAGGGGAGGAGTAGTGCTTGTGCAAGGAAGAGTCCAGCAGTGGAAGATAGAAAATTTATGTTGCAGTATAGGCAGCCTAGTTTCTTATATGTTTTTTAATACATTGGAGTATGTGCAGGTTGAATTTTAGTTAATCGTCAATGATGACACCTAGGAGTTTTGTGTGGGTTTCAGGATTAATGGCAATATTGTTGGAGGATGTAATAGTAAAGGTGGATTTATGGTGAGATCCAGAATGGGGGAGAAAGAGTAAGAGTTTGGTCTTTTTAGGGTTAAGGATGAGTAGGTTGTCAGATAACCATTGTTCAGTTGATAGAAAGGAGTATTGGGTTAGGATATGGAGGTCAGTGATATTGTTTGAAATGGAGATGAAGGTTGAGTCGTCTGCATACTGGATGAGAGAGGATTGTTTACAAGATGTATAAAGTTGTTGGTGAAGATGTTAAAGAGTAGAGGGCCCAAGATGGAGCCTTGTGGTACCCGGTTGGGACTGGAATGAAGGGAGAGTGAGATGAAAGCCATCTGACAAACTGGTGTCTGCTGGAGAGGTAGCTGGAGAACCAGGCGAGGGAGGTAGTGGATAGGTTGAGGTTAGCAAGTTTAGATAGGAGTATAAGGTAAGAGACTGTGTCAAAAGGTTTAGAAAGGTCAAGGAAAAGACAGGATATGAGATGATTGTTTTCACGGGCCTCGGAGATAGTATGGGTGAAGGATAGTAGGACAGTAGTTGTGCTGTGGTTTGGCCGGAAACCATGTTGAGTGGAAGTAAGAAGGTTGTGCTGGAGGAGGTAGTTGAGAAGCTGTGAGTGAATACATTTTTTGAGTATCTTAGAGAGGGGGGATAGGATGGCGATGGGTCAGTAGTTAGTAGGGTCTGTTGAGTTTCCTCCTTTGTGCAGGGTGGATAGTGAAGAAAGATTTCCATAGAAGGGGGACAGTGGCTTCTTGGATGACCTGTTAATAAGAATGGATATGGGATAGGCTATTGATTCTGAAGCAAGTTTAAGGAAGGTAGGAGGTAGATTGTTAGTGGAGGGGGAGCAGTGCTTGAGTTTCAGAAGAAGAGATCTTATGTAGGAGGTGGGAACAGGGTGAAAAGAGAAGAGGTTATTGTTATTTGGCTATTTGGGGTGGGGGGAGTGGTAGTGTTAAACGCTGGGGGGAGTGAGTTTTTGGATTGAGTCAATAAAGTATTTATTGAGCAGGGTAGCGATTTCCTGAGGAGATGTATTAGGGTAAGAGGAGGAGTTAGGAGGACAGCCTGGGGAAAGAATTTTGTTTAGAGTAGACCAGAACTTACGAGGGTTAGATTTACAATTGAGTTGTTCAGAGCTATAGTAGGCATTTTTGTCCTTATTAATTTGTTTCTTAACTAGATTACGCAGTTGTCTGTAATTTTGTAGCAGGGGTAGTCTTTTAGTTTTAATCCAGGCCTTCCAAGCAGTGTCTCTTTTTTCATAAGGGACTTGGTGTTGGAAAGCCAAGGAGCATAGTTTGATTTTATTCTAATTTTCCTGGGGGGAGCAAGGGAATTAAGAGTTTTCAGGAAAATACTATTGAATTTAGTAACTGCATCTTTGATAGGGATTTACTTAAGGCTGGACCAGTCGATACTAGATAGTATGGAGTAGAATAGGGAGATGTTAAAGTTAGAGATTTTACAGCAGTCTTTGTAAAGGTGGGGTTTGGGTGATTGTGTTGAGTGTCTTAAGACAGAGGTGAGGAGATGATCACTTAGGGAGTCAGGTAGCGTAGTTGGGCTATGGTAGTGGTGGTGGGTGGGGGGTAGTTAGAATCCAGTCAATGGTGGAGCCAGAAGATGAGATTTTATGGAGGTGGGTGGGAGATGTAATCAGCAGATGGAAGCCCTGTAGGTTGATACTGAATTGTGGTGAGTCATGTATGTTGACATCTTCGAGGATGAGGTTTCATAAGGTATGTTCAGGGAGAACCAGGAAAGTATTTTTCTAGGAAGGGTAAATTATTTCTAGGGGGGATATAGATGGAACAAATAGAAAACTTCTTGTGATGATTTAGGTGGCAATTTAGGATGATGAGTTCAGCTGGGTGAAAGTCAGGAATGGGGATGGTGACAGGTGATATGTTTAGGCTATTTGAGTAGAGGATGGCTATGCCACCTCCTTTTTGTTGGGATCTGTCATAACGGTAGATATTATAGCCATTTCATTGTTAGGGATGAGTGGCTTGAGCCAGGCTTCTGATAAGGAAAGAATGTGAGGGGTGATGTGGACCATCCAGGAGTGTAACTCAATGATTTTGTTGGTTATACTTTGAATATTTAGAGAGTAAATAGTTAGGAGTTTGTATAAAGATGTGTTTGAAGCATGAGGATGGTGATGGTGAGAGGTGTTTGTAGAAGGGGAGGTAGAGGGAGGGTTGAGGGGTATGTGGTTGAGGGGAGAGGAAAAGCGGCCAGGGTTGGGATGGATAGCTCCAGAAAGGAGTAAGTTATTACTGACTTGAGTGAGTGGAGTAATGAGAAATAGAAGTTTGTGGAATTTTGGTTTTGATTTGTATGTAGGTGTGAGTGTCTGAAGTATTATTAGTTTATGAAAGCAGGTAGAAGAGAAGTTGAAGAGACATGGGGAGATGTTAAAGGAAGCAGTTGATGGAAGGGAGTCAGATATTGGCAGCAGGGGAACATGAATGTAGGTGGAAAAGGTGGGAGTTATAGGAGTTTAGAGCAGAGAGAAGTAGGAGGAGTGTAGTGATACATACAAACATTTATGTGTAGTGATACATACATACATACATACATACATATATGTATACTAACGTTTGTCAACAAATCAACAAGGTCACCTGCAAGAATGTTGACCACAAAAGGTCAATAATGCAAATGTTAACACATTACCATGCCTGTACTGAGAATGAACCTTGGCACATGCAAATTTCAAACAAAAAAAACCTAAAACAAATTACATTGTTTTTTGCATGGGGGCAAGCACCCCTGCACCCTCCCAACTCTTGCACAATCATCAGGGGAAAGGAAATATTCTCCTACCCAGGGACTATTGATCTAGCACACTTGTTGACCAAATGTAATCAATTGAATGGATATCGACTACCTAGCACCTAGCATTTTGACCAAATGCCCAATTCTTATATATATATATATATATATATATATATATATATATATATATATATATAACTTCTTCTTTCAGCTTTTCCCGGTTAAGGGTTGCCACAGCGGATCACCTGTCTGCTCATGACTGGATTGTCAGTGGAGTTTTACAGTGTTGAGTTGCCAGCCCAACCTTCCACAGAAGGCACACACACACATGCACTCACGCCTAGGGCCAATTTAGAGTGTCCAATCCACCTACATCATGTCGTTGGGATGTGGGAGGAAACCAGAGTACCCGGAGGAAGTCCACATGACCACAGGGAGGACATTCAGACTCCGCACAGAAGGCACCCCAGCTGATATCTATATATATCTATATATCTATATATATATATATATATATATAGGTTCATAGGTTCATAGGTTCATACTGCCCTAGGGCATTTATAAGCCTAGCCAGAATGTGTTTGGCTTTCGCCACCCATTTTAAATTTATTTTGCTATGCCCTTTTTCGAGGTTAGTATACTGTGCCTCTGTCTAACAGTGACACAGAAGTGATACCCGGGGTAAACCTACGATCTCCCATCCACTCATCAAGATTCCTCTTGAAGAGAGTCAATGAGGGACTCTGCCTAACCTGGACTGGAATTTTATTCCAGAGTGAAGGGAGCCTCTGGGTTATGAATCTGTCCCTCCAGCATGTCCTATTTATTTCAGTGCTGAAGTTCAAGTCTCTCGAGCGCGTAGCTCGATGGGATTTGGATTTTCTGAGGTGCAGCATGTTCATTAATTCCGGGTTGGACATGGCTTTATACGTCAGGCACAGATCGCCTCTGAACATGCGATATGCCACTGAGTAGAGCTGGAGTTTCTTTAACCGGGCAGCATATGGCATCTGTTTGAGCCCTTTGATCCTCTTGGTGAGGTACTTTTGGGGTCTTTCCAGTTGCTGCAGGTGTCTGGTAAGGTACATCCCAAAAGGGGCATTGTACTCAATTATGGGCCTGATGAGGGATGAGTAAAGAGGCACGATGACCTCCCCTGATCTAGATGTGAATCCCTTCATGATTAGGTGAGCTATATAAAATGTTTTTCTAACCACTTTGGCCACGTGGTTGTCAAATGAGAGATTGTTATCAACTTGGGTCCCCAGGTCCCTAATTACTTCTTCTGTACTTAATGGATTACCACCTATGTGGTAATTTGTGGGCACTTTGTTTTTGCCAAAGGGGATGACTATACACTTTTTGGCATTTAGCTTGAGGTCATGGCTCTGGCAACAGTTGTCTGTTTCTATGAGGCCCTTTTGGAGGATGCTTGTGTCGGCTGGAGAGTCGATTATGGCGCCCAGTTTGCAGTCATCTGTGAACTTGGTCAGCCACAGTCCTTCCGTGTTGGCCTGTACCTCCGAGAAATATATACCAAACAAGAGAGGTCCCAGGACTGAGCCTTGTGGGACACCACTTGTAACTGGTTTGGAGTCTGACATGGCTCCAGCAATTCTAACCATGTGGGTTCTGTCCTTGAGCCAGTTTGCAATCCATCTAGTGACATAGGGGTTTATATTTAAGCTAGTGAGCTTATCTATAATGCCCGAGTGGGGTATTGTATCGAAGGCTTTTGCGAGGTCCAGGTAGGCTGTGTGGACCACCTTCCCCTCGTCAATGGCCTTGGTGACTGTTTCAAGGAAATCAACCAGGTTTAAGAGGCAGGATCTGCCCCTAACAAAGCCGAACTGGGTAGGATCCAGTGTCTGTAGGTCCCCAATATCTTTATTTATGAGGTCCATGATGATCCTTTCCATAGCTTTGCAGACCAAGCTAGTCAGGCTTATGGGGCAATAGTTTCCAGGATCCGTTGAGGCACCACCTTTATGGAGAGGGACCACTGTTGCTGTACACCACTCTTTGGGCACATATCCTGTAGTAAGGCTGAGATTGAACAGTAGTTTTATGTTTGGGTTTAGCTCTTCTTGGAGTTCATGTAGGACGCAGCCAGGGACACCGTCTGTTCCCATTGATGCTGTGTTTTTTGCTTTGGAGAGGGCGGCTCTTACCTGAGCATCTGAGATGTCAGGGGGGCAGCACTCTGCTGGGATAGATATTTGCCCTTCGGTGGGAGGGGGTTTGCGCTGAACCTGTCAGCTAGGATGTTGGCAATGTCTGTGGGTTTGGTGTATTTTTTGTCATTTTGGACTAATTCTGAGCATATCTGGGAATTACCACCCAGGTTCCTAACATAACTAAAGAAAGCCTTGTGATTATCCTTAGTGTCCTGTGCAATTTTTCTCTCGAAGCTGGCCTTAGACAATTTTATGAGTGCCCGTAGTTTTTTGCTAATACTGATCAGTGATGCCTTCCCTTTTTGGGATTTTGCTCTATCATTTAGTAGCTTCCTCCTTCTATTGTATAGTTTGTTTATGACTGGGGTCCACCAGACAGGATGTCTGCCTTTGGAGGATTGGGTCTTGGTTTTATTTGGGATCGCATGATCCATGCATTCCTGAAGGTGTTTAAAGAATGCGTTTATAAAGGATTCTGCGGTCTGGGCCATATTTTCCAAAGGCCTGGGGGCTTTGAAGGATTCCACCTCAGTTTTGAGGAGTGTGAAATTTGCTTTAGAGAAGTTTTTCACTGTGGTTTTCTGGGCTGGGGGTGGGGTCGGGATGTGAATATCCAGTGAGATTAGTTTATGGTCTGATCTTACCAGTGAGGGATACACTTCTGGACTGGAGCATAGAGTCCCCATGTTGGTGATGATCAGGTCCAGTATGTTTTCCCCTCTTGTGGGAGTGGTAACAAGTTGTTCCATAGCATTTGAGTTTATAAATTCTAGGAACCTTTGGGCTAGGATGTTGGAGCTAGAGTAATGCTCCCAGTCTATGTTTGGGTAGTTGAAGTCGCCCAATATAATGGTGTTTGGAGAGACCTTCATATTTTCCAGTGTTCTCAGGAAGGCCGAGTGGGGTTCCTGGGTTTGGGAGGGTGGCCTGTAGCAGGCTATAAACTGGAAGGCAGTTTTACCCACTATTAGTTGCACATGTATAGTCTCTGATGCTTCGTGCTTTGCCACCAACCTGGAGGTGTGGGTATCTTTGATGAATATCGATACTCCCCCTCCTTTTGTGGTTCGGTCCAAGTTTTTGGGCCGAAAAGCATGATATGAGGTATAACCTGATAGTGCTGGGGTGCTCTCAGGAGCCGTGAACCAGGTTTCTGTTACTGCACAGATATCGATGTTCTCCATGCTAAGGAGAGTTTTGAGTGCGTGCATCTTGAGGTTTAGACTTCTGGCATTAAGTAGCATTACTCTTAGTTTCTTATCCCTTATGATACCTATGGAGGTGGGTTTGTCTTTTGAGCCTTGCCTAAAAAAGGCACTATGGGGGTAGCAAGAACCTTTGCCAATATCCGAAAGCCCAGGGGTGACAGGTGCAAGCAGTCCCTAGCGAAGCATCGTGGCTTGTCAAGCATATCATCCCAAGCTGACAGGCATTGGATCTCCTTTGAATGACATCAGTACTTAAGCCAATTGTTGAAATTGATCATCTTGTCTTCATATTGTGGCATCATTCTTGGTGAGGGTAAGATGCTACTCAAGGTCAGGGTCATACCGCCTGGGCTACATGCTCAGAGAGCTCCTCTATGTCTCTTTTCATGTAGTCCAGGGAGGTACATCTCAGGTTATTCACACCAGCA